>NW_027055415.1:0-8000 GCF_011386835.1 Chrysemys picta bellii | reverse complement strand
CATCCCTCAGTGGTGGGCAGGTGCTGGGTGTAAATACTGCTGGTTCCAGGTGTTCTTAATTGCCCCTGATTCCTCGGGGCATTTGAGTCTCTGACAGGTTCTCGTTCCCTTTCAGGAGGAGGACGTCTCGGCCAAAGGGATGCACCAGCTCCGCATCATCCGGCACTTACGCCATGTGCCTGAGACACTGCAGGGGCTATTCCTCTGAGGCCTTAGCAACTCCCTCTCCCTGCTGCAGGTACTGCTCTGGCTCACTGTAAATGGGGAGCTAGTGGAAGGGGAAATGGAGCCCCCTGGCACTCACTAAAAGGGAAAGTGGTGGATTCTCCAACTCTTGATGTCATTGATTGAAGACTAGATGCCTTTCTGGAATGTGTGTGCCGAAAAAGTAACTTTTGTACTATACTGGAAGCCTATGATATGGAGGGGGTTAGATGAGATGCTCTAAAGGTCTCTTGTGGCCAGAAAGCCTACAAATTTTGGAAACACTGAGTGTAGTATTGGGAGCAACCTCTGATGTTTTACTGTCTAGCCGGCTTGCTTCCTAGAATGAAGACGCATTGAGTGGGGTGATCCACGCAGAGTAGCTCAAACCTTCAAAGTGTCAGGCCAGCAGCAGGACATTAGCACTTCCGGGGATGGGTGTGTGTGGCAGTGACATCACAAAGGCCTTTTCAGGACCTCAGCCTATTGGTCAAAGGTGTTAGGGAGGTGGTAACCTCAGAGAGAGATGCTGACATCAGCCAGGCAGGACAGGGGCTTAGGGCCAGGGAAACCTCAGAGACCCCTGTGACTTTCATAGAATCATAGAATCATAGAATATCAGGGTTGGAAGGGACCTCAAGAGGTCATCTACTCCAACCCCGTCCTCAAAGCAGGACCAATTCCCAACTAAATCATCCCAGCCAGGGCTTTGTCAAGCCGGGCCTTAAAAACCTCCAAGGAAGGAGACTCCACCACCTCCCTAGTTAACGCATTCCAGTGCTTCACCACCCTCCTAGTGAAATAGTGTTTCCTAATATCCAACCTGGACCTCCCCCACTGCAACTTGAGACCATTGCTCCTTGTTCTGTCATCTGCCACCACTGAGAACAACCGAGCTCCATCCTCTTTGGAACCCCCCTTCACGTAGTTGAAGGCTGCTATCAAATCCCCCCTCATTCTTCTCTTCTGGAGACTAAACAATCCCAGTTCCCTCAGCCTCTCCTCATAAGTCATGTGCTCCAGACCCCTAATCATTTTTGTTGCTCTCCACTGGACTCTTTCCAATTTTTCCACATCCTTCTTGTAGTGTGGGGCCTGTCGGAGAAAAACAGAGTTCTCACTATTTGTTTAGGTACAGCAAGTCAGATGCTTTATTAAGTCTCACAATTGCCCAGAGGGAGAGAGCTAAGCAGGTCTCTCCCAGGTAACTAATTACAGCAAGCATTTATACCTTTCATTACAGAAATAACGAGGGACAGCTGCGTTTTGTTTATACATAGGCCATCTTGATATCTCATTTCTTCACTTGTTTTGACTCTTGCCAACATACAATATTTTCTATACCTTATCTACACAAGGTCTTCTACACCTTATCTATACCAGGTCATAATGACTTCTTACACAGTTCTTTCTCACCCGCCTCACACATTCCTCGCTTCTACAAATCTCGCGTTATTAGGGTTACAGTTAGCCTAACTCTTGCTAACGAACTGTCATGCATTGCATCCCCTTCCTGTGAGCTCTTTCTCTGCTTCCACAGGCCCAAAACTGGACACAGTATTCCAGATGAGGCCTCACCAATGTCGAATAAAGGGGAACGATCACGTTCCTCGATCTGCTGGCAATGCCCCTACTTATACAGCCCAAAATGCCGTTAGCCTTCTTGGCAACAAGAGCACACTGTTGACTCATATCCAGCTTCTCGTCCACTGTGACCCCTAGGTCCTTTTCTGCAGAACTGCTACCTAGCCATTCGGTCCCTAGTCTGTAGCAGTGCATGGGATTCTTCCGTCCTAAGTGCAGGACTCTGCACTTGTCCTTGTTGAACTTCATCAGGTTTTTTTTGGCCCAATCCTCTAATTTGTCTAGGTCCCTCTGTATCCGATCCCTACTCTCTAGCGTATCTACCACGCCTCCTAGTTTAGTGTCATCTGCAAACTTGCTGAGAGTGCAGTCCACACCATCCTCCAGATCATTAATAAAGATATTAAACAAAACCGGCCCCAGGACCGACCCTTGGGGCACTACTCCGCTTGAAACCGGCTGCCGACTAGACATGGAGCCATTGATCACTACCCGTTGAGCCCGACGATCCAGCCAGCTTTCTATCCACTTACAGTCCATTCATCCATCCCATACTTCTTTAACTTGGTGGCAAGAATACTGTGGGAGAGCGTATCAAAAGCTTTGCTAAAGTCAAGGAATAACACATCCACTGCTTTCCCCTCATCCACAGAGCCAGTTATCTCATCATAGAAGGCAATTAGGTTAGTCAGGCACGACTTCCCCTTGGTGAATCCATGCTGACTGTTCCTGATCACTTTCCTCTCCTCTAAGTGTTTCATAATTGATTCCTTGAGGACCTGCTCCATGATTTTTCCAGGGACTGAGGTGAGGCTGACTGGCCTGTAGTTCCCCGGATCCTCCTCCTTCCCTTTTTTAAAGATGGGCACTACATTAGCCTTTTTCCAGTCATCCGGGACCTCCCTCGATCGCCATGAGTTTTCAAAAATAATGGCTAATGGCTGTGCAATCTCATCCGCCAAGTCCTTTAGCACCTTCGGATGCAGCGCATCCAGCCCCATGGAGTTGTGCACGTCCAGTTTTTCTAAATAGTCCCGAACCACTTCTTTCTCCACAGAGGGCTGGTCACCTTCTCCCCATATTGTGCTGCCCAGTGCAGCAGTCTGGGAGCTGACCTTGTTCGTGAAGACAGAGGCAAAAAAAGCATTGAGTACATTAGCTTTTTCCACATCCTCAGTCACTAGGTTGCCTCCCTCATTCAGTAAGGGGCCCACACTTTCCTTGACTTTCTTCTTGTTGCTAACATACCTGAAGAAACCCTTCTTGTTACTCTTAACATCTCTTGCTAGCTGCAACTCCAAGTGTGATTTGGCCTTCCTGATTTCACTCCTGCATGCCTGAGCAATATTTTTATACTCCTCCCTGGTCATTTGTCCAATCTTCCACTTCTTGTAAGCTTCTTTTTTGCGTTTAAGATCAGCAAGGATTTCACTGTTTAGCCAAGCTGGTCGCCTGCCATATTTACTATTCTTTCTACACATCGGGATGGTTTGTTCCTGCAACCGCAATAAGGATTCTTTAAAATACAGCCAGCTCTCCTGGACCCCTTTGCCCTTCATGTTATTCTCCCAGGGGATCCTGCCCATCTGTTCCCTGAGGGAGTCAAAGTCTGCTTTTCTGAAGTCCAGGGTCCGTATTCTGCTGCTCTCCTTTCTTCCTTGTGTCAGGATCCTGAACTCGACCATCTCATGGTCACTGCCTCCCAGGTTCCCATCCACTTTTGCTTCCCCTACTAATTCTTCCCTGTTTGTGAGCAGCAGGTCGAGAAAAGCTCTGCCCCTAGTTGGTTCCTCCAGTACTTGCACCAGGAAATTGTGCCCTACACTTTCCAAAAACTTCCTGGATTGTCTGTGCACCGCTGTATTGCTCTCCTAGCAGATATCAGGGTGGTTAAAGTCTCCCATGAGAACCAGGGCCTGCGATCTAGCAACTTCTGCTAGTTGCCAGAAGAAAGCCTCGTCCACCTCATCCCCCTGGTCTGGTGGTCTATACCAGACTCCAACCGTGACATCCCCCTTGTTGCTCACACTTCTCAACTTTATCCAGAGACTCTCAGGTTTTTCTACAGTTTCATACCGGACCTCTGAGCACTCATACTCCTCTCTTACATACAATGCAACTCCCCCACCTTTTCTGCCCTGCCTGTCCTTCCTGAACAGTTTATATCCATCCATGACAGTACTCCAGTCATGTGAGTTATCCCACCAAGTGTCTGTTATTGCTTCAGCAAGTCTCCTTCTCGAGGTCTCTCTTTGAGGACTGAGAGAGTATTAGTGTTCACATGTGTGAGTGCGAGCAGGAGCCTCTTTGGAGTTTTCTCCTTTCCTTTGACGGATTTTACTAGAAAACAGACGTCCCTATTTAGAAGGTAAGAGGCTCCAAGAGGTTTTGGAACCTGCTCAGTCTGATCCATCTGGTGCCAGCTGAATTCTAGGCATGGAAAACACTAGGTTAAGGTGGCAGAATTTTATTCCCTCTGTGGGATTTTGTCCCGTAGAATCACAGGGGACATTAGTGTTTGTCATTTTCGTTTTATCTTTTCCTCCATCCCTCCTTCCTTTCTCTTCATCTCTTACTTCTTTTGTCCTTTCTCCTGTTCACCTGCCACCACCAGGAGTGGGGTGTGTGTGTGTGTGTGTGTGTGTGTTGCTGGGGGTGCTCTTCACCTCCCCTTGTGGGAAGTTGATCCAAAACTGTGAGGTTGAAATAGTGCTTGAACTCCAATGACACTAGATGCTGCCATCCTGTGGCTTAGCATTAGTGTTTGGGATGATTGGGGCAAGATCTCAACCTCCCCGCAACCCACTTCACTGCTGGCAGAATCCCTCCTGCCCCCCCTGCCAGAGCCGCCTCCCTGCCCAACCTGGGTGGGGGTGGAGAAGAGGGTTCTGATAACTTGAGCTGTGGTTTGGAGGTGGAACAGCTGTCAAGGGCACTGAGGGGGAAGTAGCAGGATCTCATCCTTCAAGGAGGGGGGTTGGCACTGGAGGTTACTAGAAAGGACAAGAAGACTCCATTCTGGGGTTCAGGAGGTGAATTCATCCCTCAGTGGTGGGGAGGTGCTGGGTGGAAATACTGCTGGTTCCAGATGCCCTTAATTCCCCCTGATTCCTCGGGGCGTTTGAGTCTTTGACAGGTTCTCGTTCCCTTGCAGCAGGAGGACGTCATGGCCAGAGTGATGCACCAGCTCTGCATCATCCGGCACTTGTGCCAGGTGCCTTAGACACTGCAGGGGCTGTGCCTCTGAGGCCATCAGCAACTCCCGCTCCCTGCTGCAGGTACTGCTCTGGCTCACTGTAAATGGGGAGCTAGTGGAAGGGGAAATGGAGCCCCCTGACACTCAGTAAAAGGGAAAGTGGTGGATTCTCCATCTCTTGATGTCATTTCATGAAGACTAGATGCCTTTCTGGAATGTGTGTGCCCAAAAAGTACCTATTGTACTATACAGGAAGCCTATGATATGCAGGGGGTTAGATGAGATGTTCTAAAGGTCTCAGAGAGTAGCTGAAACCTTCAAAGTGTCAGGCGAGCAGCAGGACATTAGCACTTCAGGGGATGGGTGGGTGTGGCAGTGACATCACAAAGGCCTTTTGCAGTGTAGTAGTTCCGGGGTGGGGCTCGTCCCTTCCTGGGGTACCTGGGAGCCAGGCCGCCCCGCTACAAAGCGAATAACAGTTAGGGCCCAGACCTTTGGGTAGGGGCTGAGCACACAATTAGCAGTTCGGCGCTCAGGCCTTTGTGCAGGGAGTGAGCACACAATCAACAGTTCAGAGCTCAGGCCCTTATGCAGGGACTGAGCACACAATCAACAGCTCCGGCCCTGGGTCAGGGCGGGGAACAAACCAGTAGTCAGTCAGCGGCCCAGGCCTTGTAGCAGGAGCTGGGTCAGTTTGGGTTAGCCCAGGCCCTACGTCAGGGCGGGGCAGCAAACCAATCGTCAGTCAGAGGCCCAGGCCCCTTGGACAAGGAGGAGGAGAGACTGCCACCCAGCACGGGGTGGCAGGGGGGAACACAGGCCCACCCACTCCACTGTGTTCCAGCCCGGGGCCCTATCCGCAGCAGTCCGTCTGCCGCGCAGTCAGTGGGGATCCTGACCGCAACACACTGACATGGGTTCGGGGTCTGCTATCCCCGGGCCACTTCCCATCTCCTCCTCCATGGGTACCTGTTCCTCCTGAGTTCCGTCTGCTGGGTCGCAGATCATGGGCTCCTCCGGGCCCCGAGCAGCAGGTAGGTCTGTCACTCCCTCTGGGCCCTTGGCGGGGGGAAGCTCAGACCGTTCCTCAGGATACCGGGCTCTCGGCAGGCTCAGGTCCGCGGGAGCTCGGGCACCAGCGTCTGTCCTCTCTCGCTGCCGGCCAGCTACTGAGCGCTGTGGCTTGGCCTTTATACTTCCTGTCCCGCCCCTTGACTTCCGGGGGGTGGGGACAGGCCGCGGTGGCCTTGACTTCCTGGGGCGCCTGGGAGCCAGGCCGCCCCGCTACATGCAGTATCTCAGCATATTGGTCAAAGGTGTTAGGGAGGTGGTGACCTCAGAGAGAGATGCTGACATCAGTCAGGGGCGCAGGGCCAGGGAAACCTCAGAGACCCCTGTGGCTTTGCTTTAGCAAGTCTCCTTCTCGAGGTCTCTCTTTGAGGACTGAGAGAGTATTAGGGTTCACGTATGTGAGTGAGAGCAGGAGCCTCTTTCGAGTTTTCTCCTTCCCTTTTACTGATTTTACTAGAAAACAGACGTCCCTGTTTAGAAGGTAAGAGCCTCCAAGAGGTTTTTGAACCTGCTCAGTCTGATCCACCTGGTGCCCGTTGAATTCTAGGCATGGAAAACACTAGTTCAAGGTGACAGAATTTTGTAGTCCACACGGGATTTTGTCCCGTGGAATCACTGGGGACATTAGGGTTTGTCCTTTTCATTTTACCTTTTCCACCATCCCTCCTTCCTTTCTCTTCATCTCTTACTTCTTTTGTCCTTTCTCCTGTTCCCCTTTCACCACCAGGAGTGGTGTGTGTGTGTGTGTGTGTGTGTGTGTGTGTGTGTGTGTGTGTGTGTGTGTGTGTGTTGCTGGGGGTGATCTTCACCTCCCCTTGTTGGGAGTTGATCCAAAACTGTATGGTTGAAATAGTGCTTGGACTCCACTGACACTAGATGCTGCCATCCTGTGGTTTAGCATTAGTGTCTGGGATGACTTGGGGCAAGATCTCAACCTCCCCGCAACCCACTTCACTGCTGCCAGAATCCCTCCTGCCCCCCCTGCTAGAGCCGCCTCCATGCCCAACCTGGGTGGGGGTGGAGAAGAGGGTTCTGATAACTTGAGCTGTGGTTTGGAGGTGGAACAGCTGTCAAGGGCACTGAGAGGGAGGTAGCAGGAGCTCACCCTACAAGGACGGGGGTTGGCACTGGAGATTACTAGAAAGGAGAAGACGACTCCATTCTGGGGTTCAGGAGGTGAATTCATCCCTCAGTGGTGGGCAGGTGCTGGGTGGAAATACTACTGGTTCCAGGTGTCCTTAATTGCCCCTGATTCCTCGGGGCATTTGAGTCTCTGAAAGGGTTCTCGTTCCCTTGCAGGAGGAGGACATCACGGCGAAAGGGATGCACCAGCTCCGCATCATCCGGCACTTACGCCATGTGCCTGAGACACTGCAGGGGCTGTTCCTCTGAGGCCTTAGCAACCCCCTCTCCCTACTGCAGGTACTGCTCTGGCTCACTGTAAATGGGGAGCTAGTGGAAGGGGAAATGGAGCCCCCTGGCACTCACTAAAAGGGAAAGTGGTGGATTCTCCAACTCTTGATGTCATTGATTGAAGACTAGATGCCTTTCTGGAATGTGTGTGCCCAAAAAGTAACTATTGTACTATACTGGAAGCCTATGATATGGAGGGGGTTAGATGAGATGCTGTAAAGGTCTCTTCTGGCCAGAAAGTCTCCTACCTTTGGAAACACTGAGTGTAGTATTGGGAGCAGCCTCTGATGTTTTACTGTCTAGCTAGCTTGCTTCCTAGAATGAAGACGAATTTTGTGGTGTGATCCACAGAGCGTAGCTCAAACCTTCAAAGTGTCAGGCCAGCAGCAGGACATAAGCACTTTAGGGTTTGGTTGGGTGTGGCAGTGATATCACAAAGGCTTTTTCAAAGACCTCAGCGTACTGGTCAAAGGTGTTAGGGAGGTGGTGACCTCAGAGAGAGATGCTGTCTTCAGCCAGGGAGGACAGGGGC
>NW_027055414.1:0-8000 GCF_011386835.1 Chrysemys picta bellii | reverse complement strand
TTCTCAGCGTTTCACCAGAAATGTCAGTGAAAATATATAAAACTTCAAAAAGATCCTGACATTCTTTACTGTAATAAATATTTATCTGAGTCACCTTACAGATATGATGATATGACTAATCTACCCCCCCCCCCTTTTTTTTTTTTGGTGATCATACTGCTATCAGAAGAAAATAGTAGGAGAGATGGGATTTTGTAGGGACTTTGGAATGGTGTTTGCTTCCCTTCCTGGGCTGGTGAAATAGCCCACCAGCTTACAAGGATCTTATACTGCAAACATATATTATTAGTAAGCAATCACCTAGGACAGTGATTGCTGCTGTGAAAGTCTTAATTCCTTTTATTTGAAATACTCTACAATGTTCCCTGTGAGCTGTGCACATGCAGCAGCAGCAATCTTGTATATACTGTGCTGGTCAGAAACCGTGCTCCTCATGTCTCCTGTGTGCAGGCCTAACAGAGACATGGTGGGGCCCGTTAGGAACATGCTTTGCACCTTACCCCCCCCCCCCCCCCCCGACTATTTGCATCAAAGGATATGTGGCCCCACCTCCTTGCTGCAGGGGGAGCCAAAGCACTTCTGGTCTCAGAGCCATGGTTGGTCTGGCTGGGAGGAAGTGGCTGTGGTGTTGAGGGAGGCCCCTTGCACAGGAGCTCAGCCGAGGGGCCTGGCTGGGTGCTGTGGTGCCAGCCTGGCTCAGCAGAGGTTCCAGAGCTGTGGCCTGAAAGGGCCAAATCCCCCTCTCCCAACCACCACACACCCCAGGTGGTTTCCGGGGATTCAGTTGGGGTTGCAAACTTTTTAATCACACAAAACTGAATACCCCTGCCCTGCCCCTTCTCTGAGGCCCCGCCCCCACTCACTTCCTCCCTCTGTTGCTCGCTCTCCCCTACCCTCCCTCACTTTCACTGGGCTGGGACAGGGGGTTGGGGTGCAGGGGAGATGGGGGCTCCCGAAAACAGCTAGTATGTCTGGCTCCTGGAGCCAGGGGGCTCTGTGTGCTGCCTGCGCCCACAGGCGCTGCCCCCACAGCTCCCATTGGCCATGGTTCCTGGCCAATGGGAGCTGTAGAGACGGCACTGGGGGGGACGGAGGCAGTGCATGGAGCTTCCCTGATTCCCCCTCCCCCGAAGGGATGCAGGGACATGCCGGCCGCTTCCAGGAGCCACACAGAGCCAGGTTAGGGGTCTGCCTTAGTCCCACTGACTGGACTTTTAACGGCCCGGTCAGCAATGCTGACCGGAGCCGCCACACTCACTTTTCGACTGGGTGTTCTGGTCGAAAACCAGACTCCTGGAAACCCTAGATGCAATGGTTGCTGCTGCCAGGAGACACTGAGGGAGGGAGCTGCAGCCTGGGCCCCTTCCTGGAGGGAGGGGGAGAGAGAGAGAGAGAGAGAGAGAGTGTGTGTGTGCAAGTGTGTAAAAAAAAACCCCGGCCAGGTGCGGTCTCTCTCTGTCATATGCGTACATGTACATACATACACACATACCCCTCTCTCGGCACAGAGTCCTGGCTGGGCTGGTAAGGCTGTTGCTGCAGAGTGAATCACATCCCTCTGGGACCCCATATGGCAGGGACAGGGACTAATGTGTAACACTGTGGAGAGGCCAACGTGGGGCAAAGCCACCCCCCTCTCCCCCCGCACACAAAACCTCTCCCGAGCACTCCTCACCTCCCAACACAGAACCCCCCACCCATCTTGGTGTGACAACTCCCTCCCCCCGTGCCTCACACTCCCCCCAACAAACCCAAATTTCGTTCTTGGACAAATGTAAGCTGGACCAAGTAGAAAAATGTCATGCTCAGTAGCCTGCTCAGTACAAAGAACATTTAGAGGGAACGTTGCTCACAGTAGCAAGCACTATGCCAGGGTAGTCAGTGTTTGCAGGACAGGGAAACAGAACACTTGCTAAGCTCTAGTCCAGTGCTTTTCAACCTTTCCAGACTACTGTACCCCTTTCAGGAGTCTGATTTGTCTTCCATATCCCAAGTTTCACCTCCACTTAAAAACTACTTGCTTACAAAATCAGACATAAAAATACAAATGTTTCACAGCACACTATTACTGAAAAATTGCTTACTTTTCCATTTTGTCTGTATGAAATTTTAGTTTGTACTGACTTTGCTAGTGCTTTTTATGTAGCCTGTTGTAAAACTAGGCAAATATGTAGATGAGTTGATGTACCCCCTGGAAAACCTCTGTGCACCCCCAGGAGTACATGTACCCCTGGTTAAGAACCACTGCTCTAGTTTACCAAGATTTTCTGACTAAATAAAACGTAAGTTAAAATAATCTTTTTAATTCAACTCTTAGAATGTGGTTGCAGACATTACGCATCACTTCCTCCAACTGATGTCAATTGGCGTAATAACTGAAGTCAATGAAACTATGCTGATTTATACCCATTGGCCCATTATCTAAAAGGTTTTGTTTGGCTTTGGTATACACAGAGAATTCTGTGGTGTTTACCGGCTATGATAAAGTTAGTCAAATAGCCAATTGGTGATTGATTGGAGAGAGAGAGAGTGTTCCTTCCAAAATGCTCAGGATATAATACCCTCCCCTCCCTCTCATGCACAGGGTGGGGCAGTACCCCCACCTCGTCTTTCCACTTTCTTTTTCCCCTCTTGGCCGTGGTCAGCTCAGATAAATTCATCCCCTTCTCCCCTCCCTTTTAATCCAAAGGCAGCAGGGACGCTTAAAGGAGTCCTGTCCTCTTTTTCCTGCTGCCCAGATAAATAATCACTGCATTCAGATGTGGTCAGCCCATCCTATGAATTTTGTACTGTTTTTCTTATTTCCTCTTCAGTCTTGGATTACATTAATGCTGTTCTGATGAGCTTTCTTCTTTAATTTTGTAAGTGAGACATTTATCAGCTTCTCCTCAGTTTCTTCAATATCTTTGTACATAATGTGTGCTTTGTCCAGTTTTATTATTTTCTCTGCATTTCTTCATTCCTTGAGGTTTTCCCCCAGTTTGGTCTACAAGATAGGTGTTGGGTACCCTTGTGGCTGTTACTATAATTTTTTTGCTTTGATCCATTTCTTTATTTTTCCAAGTGTAAAAATTTCATCTTCTCATAATACTCTTTACTTTACAAGATCAGAAACCTACCAAATTAATGTCTCCTGAGGTGCAATACCTAGGAAGTTCCCTGTAGAGGGGCAGACTCACCCCTGTGGTGCCTCCTGTTGGTCATCCAGGTGTGACGTTATTGACATAAACTGGGACCATATAGATCATTGTTGCAACCAAAGTCCTGTAGTGGCACCCAAATCTTGTATAAAGGGGGTCAAATGGGGTGTCTAGGACAAGGTTATGGTTTACTGGTTATGATTATGCTGTCTATATGTGTGTATCAGTTTTGTAGTCGAAGTTATGAATATTGGCTCTATACTGTCTGTATGGCAAACTTATGCTATGCTTCTGGGTGACATCCCAGACAAGCTGAGATTAGCTCTGCCTAGCCTGCTTGATGGCCCATTAAGGACCATCAGCTATACAATGGACCCACTGAGAGAAGGCAGATACGCCTTGTACCTCAGCAAAGTATGCAGGGACTGGCCCATGTGACTCCAGACTCCATGTTGCTGTAATTTAAGAACAAAGAGGTGTTCTTACACCTGGAAAAGACTATATAAGGCTGATGCCTGATCTCCATCTTGTCTTCAATCCTGCTTCTTACCTCTGGAGGAACTGTGCTACAAGCTGAAGCTTTGAACAAAGGACTGAGGACCCATCCCAGCGGGGGATGTATTCCAGAGACTTGATTTGAACCTGCAGTTTATTCCATCGCTGCTGCAAGCCTGAACCAAGAACTTTGCCATTACTGTATGTAATTGATTCCATTTAACCAATTCTAACTCTCATCTCTATCTTTTTCCTTTTATGAATAAACCTTTAGATTTTAGATTCTAAAGGATTGGCAAGAGCGTGATTTGTGGGTAAGATCTGATTTGTATATTGACCTGGGTCTGGGGCTTGGTCCTTTGGGATCAGGAGAACCTTTTTCTTTTACTGGAGTATTGGTTTTCATAACCATTTGTCCCCATAACGAGTGGTACTGGTGGTAATACTGGGAAACTGGAGTATCTAAGGAGATTGCTTGTGAGACTTGCAGTTAGCCAGTGGGGTGAGACTGAAGTCCTCTTAGTCTGGCTGGTTTGGTTTGCCTTAGAGGTGGAAAAAACCCCAGCCTTGGGCTGTAACTGCCTGTGACGTTGTGCAGTCTATATGGTTTTATAAAAACTTGATAATAAGTCAATATAATGTAACTGAGATAGTTTTAGAGAAAATACGGTAATAAGTGAATGTAAGTAACTGGGATATGCCTCACGCAAAAGGTCTCTTGTAAGGTATCATTACAAAGCTTATAATCTACTGAGTGTGATCATCTGATTTGTATAAATGTACCACTCTTGTATCTAAAACTAGAAATATAAAATGTAACTCTGAGGGCCTATTGTAATTGTGTAAAGTGTGGACCATTAATGATGGTTTGGAATCTTGATGACTCCCATTGTCTGCAGATGGCTGTATTTACCTGTGAGTCTTCCTGTATATGTGTCTGCTGGCAAGTGAGTAATGAAGTCTTGCAGTGACATGGGATCATGTCACCTGAACTGGAATCCATCTTTAACCTGGTGCTTTTCCAGTGAGGGGGGGTGGAAACCCAGAGAGACAAAGAGTTCCCGCCTTATGCAAAAGATATATAAAGGGGGGGAAGAGAACAAAGGAGAGAGAGAAGCCATCATGAAGAATCCCCTAGCTACCACCTGAGCTGCAACAAGAGCTGTACCAGGGGAAAGAATTGTGCCCAGGCCTGGAAGGTGTCCAGTCTGAGAAAAACTTACTGAAACATCTCTGAGGGTGAGATTATCTGTATTTAGTTTGATTAGGCATAGATTTGCGCATTTTATTTTATTTTGCTTGGTGACTTACTTTGTTCTGTCTGTTACTACTTTGAACCACTTAAATCCTACTGTCTGTATTTAATAAAATCACTTTTTATTTAGTAATTTACTCAGAGTATGTATTAATACCTGGGGAAGCAAACAACTGTGCATATCTCTCTATCAGTGTTATAGAGGGCGAACAATTTATGAGTTTGCCCTGCATAAGCTTTATACAGGGTAAAACGGATTTATCTGGGTTTAGACCCCATTGGGAGTTGGGCATCTGAGTGCTAAAGACAAGCGCACTTCTGTACGCTGTTTTCAGGTAAACTTGCAGCTTTGGGACAAGTGATTCAGACCCTGGGTCTGTGTCTGGAGCCAAACAGGAGTGTCTGGCTCAGCAAGACAGGGTGCTGGAGTCCTGAGCTGGCAGGGAAAACAGGAGCAGGGGTAGTCTTTGCACATCGGGTGGCAGCTCCCAAGGGGGTTTCTGTGATGCAACCCGTCACAGTCCCTCCTCCTGAACTTACTGCCAGAGACTTGGACACTGACCATGGCGGAGGCAGTATACCTAAAATTCGTTTTTGGGCTCCCCTATGGGGCAGACACTCCTGTGTCCCCCAAAAGGGAAAGAGACCCTGACCCAGCTGTAGGCTCACAGCTTCCAGCTATGAGGGACCTTTCGCTGGTCAGCAAAATCCCTCCCCTTTCACTCAGGTTGGGTTTGCTTCCAGCTAGAGTCCTTGGGGTTTGTTCCCACCGCAGCAGTCACCAGGACCCCAACTTCCAGCTCCAGGATACATGTCTCTGTGCACCTCTTCCACTCCATTACAGCCAGGTCATGCTTCTGGGTCTTAATTGCTTTGTCTCTTAAGTCCAGGCTGGTGGGCAGCCTTTTCTTTTTCCAGGTCAGGCTTTCCCCAGGCAAATTGTACATCAATTTCCATTTGTCTTCCCTTGAGACCATAACTTGATGAGCTGGGATACCACAGAGAACACCCTCCTGCCAGAACAGGCACCCCTCCACTCCTGTCTTGCTAAATTAGACACCCCAGTCAGCTTCAGCACAGACAGAGGTTGGGCCACACCCATCTGCAGTTCACTGAAACTGAGATGCACTCAGCTCAGGGGCTTCTTAGTTAACAGAGACATTCCCAGCGCCCATTGTTCAGTCTTTCTGGGCAATTTGCAACTTGTGTAGTTTTAACTTCTTTTGATCTTCATTCTTACTTATTTTGCTTCCTTTTCTGTCCCTACTTCCCTTTCCCGAAATAAGCAAACAGAAAATAACAAACCAGTAACCACTTTGTCTGTTCTCCAGCCACCACACTTAAAACTCACTCAAAATCACTACCAGTATCTCAAAGCAATCAGCTGTGCACAGATCCTGCTCGACTACGCCACTGTGGCGGGTTGGATCACAGAAACCCCCTTGGGAGCTGCCACCCGATGTGCAAAGACTACCCCTGCTCCTGTTTTCCCTGCCAGCTCAGGACTCCAGCACCCCGTCTTGCTGAGCCAGACACTCCTGTTTGGCTCCACACACAGATCCAGGGTCTGAATCTCCTGTCCCAAAGCTGCAAGTTTACCTGAAAACAGCTCGCAGTAGTGCGCCTGTCTTTAGCACTCAGATGCCCAACTCCCAGTGGGGTCTAAACCCAAATAAATCTGTTTTGCCCTGCATAAAGCTTATGCAGGGCAAACTCATAAATTGTTCGCCCTCTATAACACTGATAGAGAGATATGCACAGTTGTTTGCTCCCCCAGGTATTAATACATACTCTGAGTAAATTACTAAATAGAAAGTGATTTTATTAAATACAGACAGTAGGATTTAAGTGGTTCAAAGTAGTAGCAGACTCCTGTTTGGCTCCAGACACAGACCCAGGGTCTGAATCACTTGTCCCAAAGCTGCAAGTTTACCTGAAAACAGCGTACAGAAGTGCGCTTGTCTTTAGCACTCAGATGCCCAACTCCCAATGGGGTCTAAACCCAGATAAATCCGTTTTACCCTGTATAAAGCTTATGCAGGGCAAACTCATAAATTGTTCGCCCTCTATAACACTGATAGAGAGATATGCACAGTTGTTTGCTTCCCCAGGTATTAATACATACTCTGAGTAAATTACTAAATAAAAAGTGATTTTATTAAATACAGACAGTAGGATTTAAGTGGTTCAAAGTAGTAACAGACAGAACAAAGTAAGTCACCAAGCAAAATAAAATAAAATGCGCAAATCTATGCCTAATCAAACTAAATACAGATAATCTCACCCTCAGAGATGTTTCAGTAAGTTTTTCTCAGACTGGACACCTTCCAGGCCTGGGCACAATTCTTTCCCCTGGTACAGCTCTTGTTGCAGCTCAGGTGGTAGCTAGGGGATTCTTCATGATGGCTTCTCTCTCTCCTTTGTTCTCTTCCCCCCCTTTATATATCTTTTGCATAAGGCGGGAACTCTTTGTCTCTCTGGGTTTCCACCCCCCCTCACTGGAAAAGCACCAGGTTAAAGATGGATTCCAGTTCAGGTGACATGATCCCATGTCACTGCAAGACTTCATTACTCACTTGCCAGCAGACACATATACAGGAAGACTCACAGGTAAATACAGCCATCTGCAGACAATGGGAGTCATCAAGATTCCAAACCATCATTAATGGTCCACACTTTACACAATTACAATAGGCCCTCAGAGTTACATTTTATATTTCTAGTTTTAGATACAAGAGTGGTACATTTATACAAATCAGATGATCACACTCAGTAGATTATAAGCTTTGTAATGATACCTTACAAGAGACCTTTTGCGTGAGGCATATCCCAGTTACTTACATTCACTTATTACCGTATTTTCTCTAAAACTATCTCAGTTACATTATATTGACTTATTATCAAGTTTTTATAAAACCATATAGACTGCACAACGTCACACTGCCCTATTTGAGCAATTTGTCCTGAGTTGGCACTCTCAGTTGGGTTCCGCCAGAACCGCATTGTCACAGTGGCGTAGTCGTGCTTGGATCCACAGAACCAGGTCAATTAAGCTTTGGGTCAGAACCCCACGCTATCCAAATTTGAATTTTGGGATTGAGAGTTTTGTT
>NW_027055413.1:0-8000 GCF_011386835.1 Chrysemys picta bellii | reverse complement strand
TTTCTCTTCATCTCTTACTTCTTTTGTCCTTTCTCTTGTTCTCCTCCCACCTCCAGGAGTGGTGTGTGTGTTGCTGGGGGTGCTCTTCACCTCCCCTTGTGGGAAGTTGATCCAAAACTGTCGGGTTCAAATAGTGCTTGGACTCCACTGACACTAGATGCTGCCATCCTGTGGCTTAGCATTAGTGTCTGGGACAACTTGGGGAAAGATCTCAACTTCCCCGCAACCCACTTCACTGCTGGCAGAATCCCTCCTGCCCCCCCTGCTACGGCCGCCTCCCTGCGCAACCTGGGTTGGGGTGGAGAAGAGGGTTCTGATAACTTGAGCTGTGGTTTGGAGGTAGAACAGCTGTCAAGGGTACTGAGGGGGAGGTAGCAGGAGCTCACCCTACAAGGTGGTGGGTTGGCACTGGAGGTTACTAGAAAGGACAAGAAGACTCCATTCTGGGGTTCAGGAGGTGAATTTATCCCTCAGTGGTGGGCAGGTGATGGGTGGAAGTAGTGCTGGTTCCAGGTGCCCTTAATTCCCGCTGATTCCTCGGGGCGTTTGAGTCTCTGACAGGTTCTCGTTCCCTTGCAGCAGAGGACGTCACGGCCAAAAGTGATGCACCAGCTCCGCATCATCCGGCACTTGCTCCAGATTCCTGAGACACTGCAGGGGCTGTGCCTCTGAGGCCATCAGCAACTCCCGCTCCCTGCTGCAGGTACTGCTCTGGCTCACTGTAAATGGGGAGCTAGTGGAAGGGGAAATGGAGCCCCCTGGCACTCACTAAAAGGGAAAGTGGTGGATTCTCCATCTCTTGATGTCATTGAAGGAAGACTAGATGCCTTTCTGCAATGTGTGTGCCCAAAAAGTAACTATTGTACTATACAGCAAGCCTATGGTTTGCAAGGGGTTAGATGAGATGCTCTGAAGGTCTCTTCTGGCCATAAAGTCCCCTAATTTTGGAAACACTGAGTGTAGCATAGGGAGCAGCCTCTGATGTTTTACCGTCTAGCCGGCTTGCTTCCTAGAATGAACAGGCATTGAGTGGGGTGATCCACAGAGAGTAGCTGAAACCTTCAAAGTGTCAGGCCAGCAGCAGGACATTAGCACTTCCGGGGAAGGGTGGGTGTGGCAGTGATATCACAAAGGCCTTTTGCAGGACGTCAGCCTATTGGTCAAAGGTGTTAGGGAGGTGGTGACCTCCGAGAGAGATGCTGACATCAGCCTGGCAGGACAGGAGCACAGGGCCAGGGAAACCTCAGAGACCCCTGTGGCTTTGCTTCAGCAAGTCTCCTTCTCGAGGTCTCTCTGTGAGGACTGAGAGAGTGTTAGGGTTGACGTATGTGAGTGTGAGCAGGAGCCTCTTTCGAGTTTTCTCCTTTCCTTTGACGGATTTTACTAGAAAACAGACGTCCCTATTTAGAAGGTAAGAGCCTCCAAGAGGTTTTGGAACCTGCTCAGTCTGATCCATCTGGTGCCAGCTGAATTCTAGGCATGGAAAACAGTAGTTTAAGATGGCAGAATTTTATTCCCTCCCTGGGATTTTGTCCCGTAGAATCACTGGGGACATTAGGGTCTGTCCTTTTCGTTTTACCTTTTCCTCCATCCCTCCTTCCTTTCTCTTCATCTCTTACTTCTTTTGTCCTTTCTCCTGTTCCCCTTTCACCACCAGGAGTGGTGTGTGTTTGTGTGTGTGTGTGTGTGTGTGTGTGTTGCTGGGGGTGCTCTTCACCTCCCCTTGTGGGGAGTTCATCCAAAACTGTATGGTTGAAATAGTGCTTGGACTCCACTGACACTAGATGCTGCCATCCTGTGGCTTAGCATTAGTGTCTGGGATGACTTGGGGCAAGATCTCAACCTCCCCTCAGCCCACTTCACTTCTGGCAGAATCCCTCCTGCCCCCCCGCTAGAGCCGCCTCGATGCCCAACCTGGTTGGGGGTGCAGAAGAGGGTTCTGATAACTTGAGGTTTGGTTTGGAGGTGGAACAGCTGTGCAGAACACTGAGGGGGAGGTAGCAGGAGCTAATCCTACAAGGAGGGGGGTTGGCACTGGAGGATACTAGAAAGGACAAGAAGACTCCATTCTGGGGTTCAGGAGGTGAATTCATCCCTCAGCGGTGGGCAGGTGGTGGGTGGAAATACTGCTGGTTCCAGGTGCCCTTAACTCCCCCTGATTCCTCGCGGCCTTTGAGTCTCTGACAGGTTCTCGTTCCCTTGCAGCAGGAGGACGTCACGGCCAAAGTGATGCACCAGCTCCGCATCATCCGGCACTTGCGCCAGGTGCCTGAGACACTGCAGGGGCTCTTCCTCTGAGGCCTTCAGCAACTCCCGCTCCCTGCTGCAGGTACTGCTCTGGCTCACTGTAAATGGGGAGCTAGTGGAAGGGGAAATGGAGCCCCCTGGCCCTCACTAAAAGGGAAAGTGGTGGATTCTCCATCTCTTGATGTCATTGAATGAAACTAGATGCCTTTCTGGAATGTGTGTGCCCAAAGAGTAACTATTGTACTATACAGGAAGCCTATGATATGCAGCGGGTTAGATTAGATGCTCTAAAGGTCTCTTCTGACCATAAAGTCTACTAATTTTGGAAACACTGAGTGTAGCATTGGGAGCAGCCTCTGATGTTTTACTGTCTAGCCCACTTGCTTCCTAGAATGAAGACGCATTGAGTGGGGTGATCCACAGAGAGTAGCTCAAACCTTCATAGTGTCAGGCCAGCAGCAGGACATTAGCACTTAAGGGTTTGATTGGTGGCAGTGATATCACAAAGGCCTTATCCTGGACCTCAGCCTATGGGTCAAAGGTGTTAGGGAGGTGGTTACCTGAGAGAGAGATGCTGACATCAGCCAGGCAGGACAGGAGCGCAGGACCAGGGAAACCTCAGAGACCCCTTTGGCTTTGCTTTAGCAAGTCTCCTTCTCGAGGTCTCCCTTTTTAGGACTCAGAGAGTATTAGGGTTCAAGTATGTGAGTGCGAGGAGGAACCTCTTTCGAGTTTCTCCTTTTATTGATTTTACTAGAAAACAGACGTGCCTGTTGAGAAGGTAAGAACCTTGGAGAGGTTTTTAACCTGCTCAGTCTGCAGTCTGATCCATCTGGTGCCAGCTGAATTCTAGGCATGGAAAACACTAGTTCAAGGTGGCAGAATTTTATAGCCCACCTTGGATTTTGTGCCGTAGAATCACTGGGGACATTAGGGTTTGTCCTTTTCGTTTTACCTTTTCCTCCATCCCTCCTTGCTTTCTCTTGTTCCCCTCCCACCACCAGGAGTGGTGTGTGTGTTTGTGTGTTGCTGGGGGTGCTCTTCACCTCCCCTTGTGGGAAGTTGACACTGCAAGGGCTGTGCCTCTGTGGACATCAGCAACTCCCACTCCCTGCTGCAGGTACTGCTCTGGCTCACTGTAAATGGGGTGCTAGTGGAAGGGGAAATGGAACCCCCTGGCCCTCACTAAAAGGGAAAGTGGTGGATTCTCCATCTCTTGATGTCATTGAATGAAGACTAGATGCCTTTCTGGAATGTGTGTGCCCAAAGAGTAACTATTGTACTATACAGGAAGCCTATGATATGCAGGGGCTTAGATTAGATGCTCTAAAGGTCTCTTGTGACCATAAAGTCTACTAATTTTGGAAACACTGAGTGTAGCATTGGGAGCAGCCTCTGATGTTTTACTGTCTAGCCGGCTTGCTTCCTAGAATGAAGACGCATTGAGTGGGGTGATCCACAGAGAGTAGCTCAAACCTTCAAAGTGTCAGACCAGTAGCAGGACATTAGCACTTTAGGGTTTGGTTGGGTGTGGCAGTGATATCACAAAGGCCTTATCCTGGACCTCAGCCTATGGGTCAAAGGTGTTAGGAAGGTGGTTACCTGAGAGAGAGATGCTGACATCAGCCAGGCAGGACAGGAGCGCAGGGCCAGGGAAACCTCAGAGACCCCTTTGGCTTTGCTTTAGCAAGTGTCCTTCTCGAGGTCTCCCTTTTTACGACTCAGAGAGTATTAGGGTTCAAGTATGTGAGTGCGAGGAGGAACCTCTTTCGAGTTTCTCCTTTTATTGATTTTACTAGAAAACAGACGTGCCTGTTGAGAAGGTAAGAACCTTGGAGAGGTTTTTAACCTGCTCAGTCTGCAGTCTGATCCATCTGTTGCCAGCTGAATTCTAGGCATGGAAAACACTAGTTCAAGGTGGCAGAATTTTATAGCCCACCTGGGATTTTGTGCCGTAGAATCACTGGGGACATTAGGGTTTGTCCTTTTCATTTTACCTTTTCCTCCATCCCTCCTTGCTTTCTCTTGTTCCCCTCCCACCACCAGGAGTGGTGTGTGTGTTTGTGTGTGTTGCTGGGGGTGCTCTTCACCTCCCCTTGTGGGAAGTTGACACTGCAAGGGCTGTGCCTCTGTGGACATCAGCAGCTCCCACTCCCTGCTGCAGGTACTGCTCTGGCTCACTGTAAATGGGGTGCTAGTGGAAGGGGAAATGGAACCCCCTGGCACTCACTAAAAGGGAAAGTGGTGGATTCTCCATCTCTTGATGTCATTGAATGAAGACTAGATGCCTTTCTGGAATGTGTGTGCCCAAAGAGTAACTATTGTACTATACAGGAAGCCTATGATATGCAGGGGCTTAGATTAGATGCTCTAAAGGTCTCTTGTGGCCATAAAGTCTACTAATTTTGGAAACACTGAGTGTAGCATTGGGAGCAGCCTCTGATGTTTTACTGTCTAGCCCACTTGCTTCCTAGAATGAAGACGCATTGAGTGGGGTGATCCACAGAGAGTAGCTCAAACCTTCATAGTGTCAGGCCAGCAGCAGGACACTAGCACTTAAGGGTTTGATTGGTGGCAGTGATATCACAAAGGTCTTTTGCAGGACCTCAGCGTACTGGTCAAAGGTGTTAGGGAGGTGGTGACCTCAGAGAGAGATGCTGCCATCAGCGAGGCAGGACAGGGGCTTACGACCAGGGAAACCTCAGAGACCCCTGTGGCTTTGCTTCAGCAAGTCTCCTTCTCGAGGTTTCTTTTTGAGGACTGAGAGAGTGTTAGGGTTGACGTATGTGAGTGCGAGCAGGAGCCTCTTTCGAGTTTTCTCCTTTCCTTTTACTGATTTTACTTGAAAATTAGAAGGTAAGAGCCTCCAAGAGGTTTTGGAACCTGCTCAGTCTGATCCATCTGGTGCCAGCTGAATTCTTGGCATGGAAAACAGTAGTTTAAGGTGGCAGAATTTTCTTCCCTGCCTGGAATTTTGTCCCGTGGAATCACTGGGGACACTAGGGTTTGTCCTTTTCGTTTTACCTTTTCCTCCATCCCTCCTTCCTTTCTCTTCATCTCTTACTTCTTTTGTCCTTTCTCTTGTTCCCCTCCCGCCTCCAGGAGTGGTGTGTGTGTTGCTGGGGGTGCTCTTCACCTCCCCTTGTGGGAAGTTGATCCAAATCTGTCGGGTTCAAATAGTGCTTGGACTCCACTGACACTAGATGCTGCCATCCTGTGGCTTAGCATTAGTGTCTGGGACAACTTGGGGCAAGATCTCAACTTCCCCGCAACCCACTTCACTGCTGGCAGAATCGCTCCTGCCCCCCCTGCTAGGGCCGCCTCCCTGCGCAACCTGGGTTGGGGTGGAGAAGAGGGTTCTGATAACTTGAGCTGTGGTTTGGAGGTAGAACAGCTGTCAAGGGTACTGAGGGGGAGGTAGCAGGAGCTCACCCTACAAGGTGGTGGGTTGGCACTGGAGGTTACTAGAAAGGACAAGAAGACTCCATTCTGGGGTTCAGGAGGTGAATTCATCCCTCAGTGGTGGGCAGGTAGTCAGTTTAAATACTGCTGGTTCCAGGTGCCCTTAATTCCCCCTGATTCCTCGGGGCGTTTGAGTCTCTGACAGGTTCTCGTTCCCTTGCAGGAGGAGGACGTCACGGCCAAAGTGATGCACCCGCATCATCCGGCACTTGCGCCAGGTGCCTGAGACACTGCAGGGGCTGCGCCTCTGAGGCCTTCAGCAACTCCCGCTCTCTGCTGCAGGTACTGCTCTGTCTCCCTGTAAATGGCGAGCTAGTGGAAGGGGAAATGGAGCCCCCTGGCACTCACTAAAAGGGAAAGTGGTGGATTCTCCATCTCTCGATGTCATTGAATGAAGACTAGATGCCTTTCTGGAATGTGTGTGCCCAAAAAGTAACTATTGTACTATACAGGAGGCCTATGATATGCAGGGGCTTAGATGAGATGCTCTAAAGGTCTCTTGTGGCCATAAAGTCTACAAATTTTGGAAACACTGAGTGTAGTATTGGGAGCAGCCTCTGATGTTTTACTGTCTAGCCGGCTTGCTTCCTAGAATGAAGACGCATTGAGTGGGGTGATCCACAGAGAGTACCTGTGTCAAGGCTGTATCCCCACTTTGAAGTTTAGGGTACAAATGTAGGGGCCTGCATGAAAACTTCTAAGCTTAACCACCATCCCAAGGCTAATTTCCTCCCCTGGGTAGCCTTGAGAAACCTTTCAGCAATTCCCTGGTGAATACAGATCCGAACCCCTTGGATCTTAAAACAAGGAGAAATAAACCATCCCCCCTCCTTCCTCCCACCAACTTCTGGTGAATACAGATCCAACCCCCTTGGATCTAAAAGAAGGAGAAATTAACCATTCCCCTCCTTCCTCCCACCAACTCCTGGTGAATCAAGATCCAAACTCCTTGGATCTTAAAACAAGGAAAAATCAATCCGGTTCTTAAAAATAAGGCTTTTAATTAAAGAAAAAGGTAAAAATCATCTCTGTAAAATCAGTATGGAAATTAACCTTACAGGGTAATCAAACTTAAAGAGCTCAGAGGACTCCCCTCTAGTCTTAGGTTCAAAGTACAGCAAACAAAGATAAACACTCTAGTAAAAGGTACATTTACAAGTTGAGAAAACAAAGGAAAACTAACACGCCTTGTTTGAAATAGGAGAGACTTGTTTAGAAAGATGTGGAGAACCTGGATTGATGTCTGGTCCCTCTCAGTCCCGAGGGCGAACACCCACACAAACAAAGAACACAAACAAAAGCCTTCCCCTCCCCAAGATTTGAAAGTATCTTGTCCCCTTATTGGTCCTTTAGGTCAGATGCCAGCCAGGTTACCTGAGCTTCTTAACCCTTTAGAGGGAAAAGGATTTTGGAGTCTCTGGCCAGGAGGATTTTATAGTACTGTACACAGGACAGCTGTTACCCTTTGTGACGAACTGGGACTGTTCTTGCTGGGGTGTGTGAATGCTGACAGGCGAGTGTGCTGGGATAGTCTGCATTGGAGGATGGGATCTGCCCGGGGGCGCATTCCTGAGTGTGTAACATGAGAACCCAGGAAGGGGTTGAAGGCCAGGTGACTCCTGAGCCCGGGGAAACTGAACAAAGGCTGTGGGAGGGGTCGCTGAAGGCAGAGTGCTGGAAGCAGGCTGGAGAGATGGCTGGGAGACAGAGATGGCTCTGACCCCCCGAAGGGGGGTGGGCTGGAATGCCCTGGGACCCCAAGCTGGACTTAACTGAGGGGGTCCTGTTGTCTGCGCCTGCAAGACCTGTCTTGGACTGTATTCCTGTCATCCAAATAAACCTTCTGCTTTACTGGCTGGCTGAGAGTCATGGTGAATCGCAGGAAGCCGGGGGTGCAGGGCCCTGAGTTCCCCAATACTCCGTGACAACTGGTGGCAGCGGTGGGATCTACTGCACCCCGTGGACTGCGCTTCCTGCAGTAAGTGACTGGGGAGCAGTAAAACGAAGGGGGATTGACGGGGACCAGGCGTGCTGAAGAGTGGGAGAGAGACGGTTATTACCCCTGGGAGTGTGTGACCAGCGAGAAGGACTTTTGCAGTAACAGGGTCCCCCGGGGGGATCGCAGCGAGTGGTCCCAGGGGCGGAGGAGTCTGCAGCTCGACCCTGGCAGAGAGGTGGTGACCTCGAGAAGGGCTGGCACACTAGGGGTCCCCCTGGGAACTGTGGGGAGCTGTGAGCACCCAGGCCGGTGAGTGGCAGCAGGAAGATGTATGCCAAGCGGCTTAAGAGCG
>NW_027055412.1:0-8000 GCF_011386835.1 Chrysemys picta bellii | reverse complement strand
CTCCCTCTCAAACTCCCCTGTCAGCCGCCCTGTTTGTTTGCTGCCGCTGCTCGCAGCTGTACCGCTGCCTGGCTGGGCGGCCGCTTCTTTGGGCTCCTTGATCAGCCAAGCTCCGGCCCCTACTCAGGGCTCGGCGTCCTTCCCAGCCCCTGCCGGCCCCTACAAAGAAGAACAACAAGGACAGATGCAAATACAGGTACCTTCTCCTCCAATGAGAACTCCCTCTCAAACTCCCCTGTCAGCCGCCCTGTTTGTTTGCTGCCGCTGCTCGCAGCTGTACCGCTACTTGGCTGGGCGCCTGCTTTTATGGGCCCCTTGATCAGCCAAGCTCCGGCCCCTACTCAGGGCACGGCGTCCTTCCCAGCCCCTGCCAGCCCCTACAAACAAGAACAACCAGGACAGATGCAAATACAGGTACCTTCTCCTCCAATGAGAACTCCCTCTCAAACTCCCCTGTCAGCCGCCCTGTTTGTTTGCTGCCGCTGCTCGCAGCTGTACCGCTGCCTGGCTGGGCGGCCGCTTTTATGGGCCCCTTGATCAGCCAAGCTCCGGCCCCTACTCAGGGCTCGGCGTCCTTCCCAGCCCCTGCCGGCCCCTACAAACAAGAACAACCAGGACAGATGCAAATACAGGTACCTTCTCCTCCAATGAGAACTCCCTCTCAAACTTCCCTGTCAGCCGCCCTGTTTGTTTGCTGCCGCTGCTCGCAGCTGTACCGCTGCCTGGCTGGGCGGACGCTTTTATGGGCCCCTTGATCAGCCAAGCTCCGGCCCCTACTCAGGGCTCGGCGTCCTTCCCAGCCCCTGCCGGCCCCTACAAACAAGAACAACCAGGACAGATGCAAATACAGGTACCTTCTCCTCCAATGAGAACTCCCTCTCAAACTCCCCTGTCAGCCGCCCTGTTTGTTTGCTGCCGCTGCTCGCTGCTGTACCGCTGCCTGGCTGGGCGGCCGCTTTTATGGGCCCCTTGATCAGCCAAGCTCCGGCCCCTACTCAGGGCTCGGCGTCCTTCCCAGCCCCTGCCGGTCCCTACAAACAAGAACAACCAGGACAGATGCAAATACAGGTACCTTCTCCTCCAATGAGAACTCCCTCTCAAACTCCCCTCTCAGCCGCCCTGTTTGTTTGCTGCCGCTGCTCGCAGCTGTACGGCTGCCTGGCTGGGCGGCCGCTTTTATGGGCCCCTTCATCAGCCAAGCTCCGCCCCTACTCAGGGCTCGGCGTCCTTCCCAGCCCCTGCCGGCCCCTACAAACAAGAACAACAAGGACAGATGCAAATACAGGTACCTTCTCCTCCAATGAGAACTCCCTCTCAAACTCCCCTGTCAGCCGCCCTGTTTGTTTGCTGCCGCTGCTCGCAGCTGTACCGCTGCCTGGCTGGGCGGCCGCTTTTATGGGCCCCTTGATCAGCCAAGTTCCGGCCCCTACTCAGGGCTCGGCGTCCTTCCCAGCCCCTGCCGGCCCCTACAAACAAGAACAACAAGGACAGATGCAAATACAGGTACCTTCTCCTCCAATGAGAACTCCCTCTCAAACTCCCCTGTCAGCCGCCCTGTTTGTTTGCTGCCGCTGCTCGCAGCTGTACCGCTGCCTGGCTGGCCGGCCGCTTTTATGGGCCCCTTCATCAGCCAAGCTCCGCCCCTACTCAGGGCTCGGCGTCCTTCCCAGCCCCTGCCGGCCCCTACAAACAAGAACAACAAGGACAGATGCAAATACAGGTACCTTCTCCTCCAATGAGAACTCCCTCTCAAACTCCCCTGTCAGCCGCCCTGTTTGTTTGCTGCCGCTGCTCGGAGCTGTACCGCTGCCTGGCTGGGCGGCCGCTTTTATGGGCCCCTTGATTCAGCCAATCTCCGGCCCCTACTCAGGGCTCGGCGTCCGTCCCAGCCCCTGCCGGCCCCTACAAACAAGAACAACCAGGACAGATGCAAATACAGGTACCTTCTCCTCCAATGAGAACTCCCTCTCAAACTCCCCTGTCAGCAGCCCTGTTTGTTTGCTGCCGCTGCTCGCAGCTGTACCGCTGCCTGGCTGGGCGGCCGCTTTTATGGGCCCCTTGATCAGCCAAGCTCCGGACCCTACTCAAGGGCTCGGCGTCCTTCCCAGCCCCTGCCGGCCCCTACAAACAAGAACAACAAGGACAGATGCAAATACAGGTACCTTCTCCTCCAATGAGAACTCCCTATCAAACTCCCCTGTCAGCCGCCCTGTTTGTTTGCTGCCGCTGCTCGCAGCTGTACCGCTGCCTGGCTGGCCGGCCGCTTTTATGGGCCCCTTCATCAGCCAAGCTCCGCCCCTACTCAGGGCTCGGCGTCCTTCCCAGCCCCTGCCGGCCCCTACAAACAAGAACAACAAGGACAGATGCAAATACAGGTACCTTCTCCTCCAATGAGAACTCCCTCTCAAACTCCCCTGTCAGCCGCCCTGTTTGTTTGCTGCCGCTGCTCGCAGCTGTACCGCTGCCTGGCTGGCCGGCCGCTTTTATGGGCCCCTTGATCAGCCAAGCTCCGGCCCCTACTCAGGGCTCGGCGTCCTTCCCAGCCCCTGCCGGCCCCTACAAACAAGAACAACAAGGACAGATGCAAATACAGGTACCTTCTCCTCCAATGAGAACCCCCTCTCAAACTCCCCTGTCAGCCGCCCGGTTTGTTTGCTGCCGCTGCTCGCAGCTGTACCGCTGCCTGGCTGGGCGGCCGCTTTTATGTGCCCCTTGATCAGCCAAGCTCCGGCCCCTACTCAGGGCTCGGCGTCCTTCCCAGCCCCTGCCGGCCCCTACAAACAAGAACAACAAGAACAGATGCAAGTACAGGTACCTTCTCCTCCAGTGAGAACTCCCTCTCAAACTCCCCTGTCAGCCGCCCTGTTTGATTGCTGCCGCTGCTCGCAGCTGTACCGCTGCCTGGCTGGGCGGCCGCTTTTATGGGCCCCTTGATCAGCCAAGCTCCGCCCCCTACTCAGGGCTCGGCGTCCTTCCCTGCCCTGCCGGCCCCTACAAACAAGAACAACAAGGACAGATGCAAATACAGGTACCTTCTCCTCCAGTGAGAACTCCCTCTCAAACTCCCCTGTCAGCCGCCCTGTTTGTTTGCTGCGGCTGCTCGCAGCTGTACCGCTGCCTGGCTGGGCGGCCGCTTTTATGGGCCCCTTGATCAGCCAAGCTCCGCCCCCTACTCAGGGCTCGGCGTCCTTCGCAGCGCCTGCCGCCCCTACAAACAAGAACAACAAGGACAGATGCAAATACAGGTACCTTCTCCTCCAGTGAGAACTCCCTCTCTAACTCCCCTGTCAGCCGCCCTGTTTGTTTGCTGCCGCTGCTCGCAGCTGTACCGCTGCCTGGCTGGGCGGCCGCTTTTATGGGCCCCTTGATTAGCCAAGCCCCGACCCCTACTCAGGGCTCGGCGTCCTTCCCAGCCCCTGCCGGCCCCTACAAACAAGAACAACAAGGACAGATGCAAATACAGGTACCTTCTCCTCCAATGAGAACTCCCTCTCAAACTCCCCTGTCAGCCGCCCTGTTTGTTTGCTGCCGCTGCTCGCAGCTGTACCGCTGCCTGGCTGGGCGGCCGCTTTTATGGGCCCCTTGATCAGCCAAGCTCCGCCCCCTACTCAGGGCTCGGCGTCCTTCCCAGCCCCCAGCCCCTACAAACAAGGACAGATGCAAATACAGGTACCTTCTCCTCCAATGAGAACTCCCTCTCAAACTCCCCTGTTAGCCGCCCTGTTTGATTGCTGCCCCTGCTCGCAGCTGTACCGCTGCCTGGCTGGGCGGCCGCTTTTATGGGCCCCTTGATCAGCCAAGCTCCGCCCCCTACTCAGGGCTCGGCGTCCTTCCCAGCCCCCAGCCCCTACAAACAAGGACAGCTGCAAATACAGGTACCTTCTCCTCCAATGAGAACTCCCTCTCAAACTCCCCTGTTAGCCGCCCTGTTTGATTGCTGCCGCTGCTCGCAGCTGTACCGCTGCCTGGCTGGGCGGCCACTTTTATGGGCCCCTTGATCAGCCAAGCTCCGCCCCCTACTCAGGGCTCGGCGTCCTTCCCAGCCCCCAGCCCCTACAAACAAGGACAGATGCAAATACAGGTACCTTCTCCTCCAATGAGAACTCCCTCTCAAACTCCCCTGTTAGCCGCCCTGTTTGATTGCTGCCGCTGCTCGCAGCTGTACCGCTGCCTGGCTGGGTGGCCGCTTTTATGGGCCCCTTGATCAGCCAAGCTCCGCCCCCTACTCAGGGCTCGGTGTCCTTCCCAGCCCCCAGCCCCTACAAACAAGAACAACAAGGACAGATGCAAATACAGGTACCTTCTCCTCCAATGAGAACTCCCTCTCAAACTCCCCTGTTAGCCGCCCTGTTTGATTGCTGCCGCTGCTCGCAGCTGTACCGCTGCCTGGCTGGGCGGCCGCTTTTATGGGCCCCTTGATCAGCCAAGCTCCGCCCCCTACTCAGGGCTCGGCGTCCCTCCCAGCCCCCAGCCCCTACAAACAAGGACAGATGCAAATACAGGTACCTTCTCCTCCAATGAGAACTCCCTCTCAAACTCCCCTGTTAGCCGCCCTGTTTGATTGCTGCCGCTGCTCGCAGCTGTACCGCTGCCTGGCTGGGCGCCCGCTTTTATGGCCCCTTGATCAGCCAAGCTCCGCCCCCTACTCAGGGCTCGGCGTCCTTCCCAGACCCCAGCCCCTACAAACAAGGACAGATGCAAATACAGGTACCTTCTCCTCCAATGAGAACTCCCTCTCAAACTCCCCTGTTAGCCGCCCTGTTTGATTGCTGCCGCTGCTCGCAGCTGTACCGCTGCCTGGCTGGGCGGCCGCTTTTATGGGCCCCTTGATCAGCCAAGCTCCGCCCCCTACTCAGGGCTCGGCGTCCTTCCCAGCCCCTACAAACAAGGACAGATGCAAATACAGGTACCTTCTCCTCCAATGAGAACTCCCTCTCAAACTCCCCTGTTAGCCGCCCTGTTTGATTGCTGCCGCTGCTCGCAGCTGTACCGCTGCCTGGCTGGGCGGTCGCTTTTATAGGCCCCTTGATCAGCCAAGCTCCGCCCCCTACTCAGGGCTCGGCGTCCTTCCCAGCCCCCAGCCCCTACAAACAAGGACAGATGCAAATACAGGTACCTTCTCCTCCAATGAGAACTCCATCTCAAACTCCCCTGTTAGACGCCCTGTTTGATTGCTGCCGCTGCTCGCAGCTGTACCGCTGCCTGGCTGGGCGGCCGCTTTTATGGGCCCCTTGATCAGCCAAGCTCCGCCCCCTACTCAGGGCTCGGCGTCCTTCCCAGCCCCCAGCCCCTACAAAAAGGACAGATGCAAATACAGGTACCTTCTCCTCCAATGAGAACTCCCTCTCAAACTCCCCTGTTAGCCGCCCTGTTTGATTGCTGCCGCTGCTCGCAGCTGTACCGCTGCCTGGCTGGGCGGCCGCTTTTATGGGCCCCTTGATCAGCCAAGCTCCGCCCCCTACTCAGGGCTCGGCGTCCTTCCCAGCCCCCAGCCCCTACAAACAAGGACAGATGCAAATACAGGTACCTTCTCCTCCAATGAGAACTCCCTCTCAAACTCCCCTGTTAGCCGCCCTGTTTGATTGCTGCCGCTGCTCGCAGCTGTACCGCTGCCTGGCAGGGCGGCCGCTTTTATGGGCCCCTTGATCAGCCAAGCTCCGCCCCCTACTCAGGGCTCGGCGTCCTTCCCAGCCCCCAGCCCCTACAAACAAGGACAGATGCAAATACAGGTACCTTCTCCTCCAATGAGAACTCCCTCTCAAACTCCCCTGTTAGCCGCCCTGTTTGATTGCTGCCGCTGCTCGCAGCTGTACCGCTGCCTGGCTGGGCGGCCGCTTTTATGGGCCCCTTGATCAGCCAAGCTCCGCCCCCTACTCAGGGCTCGGCGTCCTTCCCAGCCCCCAGCCCCTACAAACAAGGACAGATGCAAATACAGGTACCTTCTCCTCCAAAGAGAACTCCCTCTCAAACTCCCCTGTTAGCCGCCCTGTTTGATTGCTGCCGCTGCTCGCAGCTGTACCGCTGCCTGGCTGGGCGGCCGCTTTTATGGGCCCCTTGATCAGCCAAGCTCCGCCCCCTACTCAGGGCTCGGCGTCCTTCCCAGCCCCCAGCCCCTACAAACAAGGACAGCTGCAAATACATGTACCTTCTCCTCCAATGAGAACTCCCTCTCAAACTCCCCTGTTAGCCGCCCTGTTTGATTGCTGCCGCTGCTCGCAGCTGTACCGCTGCCTGGATGGGCGGCCGCTTTTATGGGCCCCTTGATCAGCCAAGCTCCGCCCCCTACTCAGGGCTCGGCGTCCTTCCCAGCCCCTACAAACAAGGACAGATGCAAATACAGGTACCTTCTCCTCCAATGAGAACTCCCTCTCAAACTCCCCGGTTAGCCGCCCTGTTTGATTGCTGCCGCTGCTCGCAGCTGTACCGCTGCCTGGCTGGGCGGCCGCTTTTATGGGCCCCTTGATCAGCCAAGCTCCGCCCCCTACTCAGGGCTCGGCGTCCTTCCCAGCCCCCAGCCCCTACAAACAAGGAGAGATGCATATACAGGTACCTTCTCCTCCAATGAGAACTCCCTCTCAAACTCCCCTGTTAGCCGCCCTGTTTGATTGCTGCCACTGCTCGCAGCTGTACCGCTGCCTGGCTGGGCGGCCGCTTTTATGGGCCCCTTGATCAGCCAAGCTCCGCCCCCTACTCAGGGCTCGGCGTCCTTCCCAGCCCCCAGCCCCTACAAACAAGGACAGCTGCAAATACAGGTACCTTCTCCTCCAATGAGAACTCCCTCTCAAACTCCCCTGTTAGCCGCCCTGTTTGATTGCTGCCGCTGCTCGCAGCTGTACCGCTGCCTGGCTGGGCGGCCGCTTTTATGGGCCCCTTGATCAGCCAAGCTCCGCCCCCTACTCAGGGCTCGGCGTCCTTCCCAGCCCCCAGCCCCTACAAACAAGGACAGATGCAAATACAGGTACCTTCTCCTCCAATGAGAACTCCCTCTCAAACTCCCCTGTTAGCCGCCCTGTTTGATTGCTGCTGCTGCTCGCAGCTGTACCGCTGCCTGGCTGGGTGGCCGCTTTTATGGGCCCCTTGATCAGCCAAGGTCCGCCCCCTACTCAGGGCTCGGCGTCCTTCCCAGCCCCCAGCCCCTACAAACAAGAACAACAAGGACAGATGCAAATACAGGTACCTTCTCCTCCAATGAGAACTCCCTCTCAAACTCCCCTGTTAGCCGCCCTGTTTGATTGCTGCCGCTGCTCGCAGCTGTACCGCTGCCTGGCTGGGCGGCCGCTTTTATGGGCCCCTTGATCAGCCAAGCTCCGCCCCCTACTCAGGGCTCGGCGTCCTTCCCAGCCCCCAGCCCCTACAAACAAGGACAGATGCAAATACAGGTACCTTCTCCTCCAATGAGAACTCCCTCTCAAACTCCCCTGTTAGCCGCCCTGTTTGATTGCTGCCGCTGCTCGCAGCTGTACCGCTGCCTGGCTGGGCGCCCGCTTTTATGGGCCCCTTGATCAGCCAAGCTCCGCCCCCTACTCAGGGCTCGGCGTCCTTCCCAGCCCCCAGCCCCTACAAACAAGGACAGATGCAAATACAGGTACCTTCTCCTCCAATGAGAACCCCCTCTCAAATTCCCCTGCTAGCTGCCCTGTTTGATTGCTGCCGCTGCTCGCAGCTGTACCGCTGCCTGGCTGGGCGGCCGCTTTTATGGGCCCCTTGATCAGCCAAGCTCCGCCCCCTACTCAGGGCTCGGCGTCCTTCCCAGCCACTACAAACAAGGACAGATGCAAATACAGGTACCTTCTCCTCCAATGAGAACTCCCTCTCAAACTCCCCTGTTAGCCGCCCTGTTTGATTGCTGATGCTGCTCGCAGCTGTACCGCTGCCTGGCTGGGCGGCCGCTTTTATAGGCCCCTTGATCAGCCAAGCTCCGCCCCCTACTCAGGGCTCGGCGTCCTTCCCAGCCCCCAGCCCCTACAAACAAGGACAGATGCAAATACAGGTACCTTCTC
>NW_027055411.1:0-8000 GCF_011386835.1 Chrysemys picta bellii | reverse complement strand
CAAACAGGGCGGCTAACAGGGGAGTTTGAGAGGGAGTTCTCATTGGAGGAGAAGGTACCTGTATTTGCATCTGTCCTTGTTGTTCTTGTTTGTAGGGGCCGGCAGGGGCTGGGGGCTGGGAAGGACGCCGAGCCCTGACTAGGGGGCTGATCAAGGGGCCCATAAAAGCGGCCGCCCAGCCAGGCAGCGGTACAGCTGCGAGCAGCGGCAGCAATCAAACAGGGCGGCTAACAGGGGAGTTTGAGAGGGAGTTCTCATTGGAGGAGAAGGTACCTGTATTTGCATCTGTCCTTGTTGTTCTTGTTTGTAGGGCCCGGCAGGGGCTGGGGGCTGGGAAGGACGCCGAGCCCTGAGTAGGGGGCTGATCAAGGGGTCCATAAAAGCGGCCGCCCAGCCAGGCAGCGGTACAGCTGCGAGCAGCGGCAGCAAACAGGGCGGCTAACAGGGGAGTTTGAGAGGGAGTTCTCATTGGAGGAGAAGGTACCTGTATTTGCATCTGTCCTTGTTGTTCTTGTTTGTAGGGGCCGGCAGGGGCTGGGGGCTGGGAAGGACGCCGAGCCCTGACTAGGGGGCTGATCAAGGGGCCCATAAAAGCGGCCGCCCAGCCAGGCAGCGGTACAGCTGCGAGCAGCGGCAGCAATCAAACAGGGCGGCTAACAGGGGAGTTTGAGAGGGAGTTCTCATTGGAGGAGAAGGTACCTGTATTTGCATCTGTCCTTGTTGTTCTTGTTTGTAGGGCCCGGCAGGGGCTGGGGGCTGGGAAGGACGCCGAGCCCTGAGTAGGGGGCTGATCAAGGGGTCCATAAAAGCGGCCGCCCAGCCAGGCAGCGGTACAGCTGCGAGCAGCGGCAGCAAACAGGGCGGCTAACAGGGGAGTTTGAGAGGGAGTTCTCATTGGAGGAGAAGGTACCTGTATTTGCATCTGTCCTTGTTGTTCTTGTTTGTAGGGGCCGGCTGGGGCTGGGGGCTGGGAAGGACGCCGAGCCCTGAGTAGGGGGTTGATCAAGGGGCCCATAAAAGCGGCTGCCCAGCCAGGCAGCGGTACAGCTGCGAGCAGCGGCAGCAAACAGGGCGGCTAACAGGGGAGTTTGAGAGGGAGTTCTCATTGGAGGAGAAGGTACCTGTATTTGCATCTGTCCTTGTTGTTCTTGTTTGTAGGAGCCGGCAGGGGCTGGGGGCTGGAAAGGACGCCGAGCACTGAGTAGGGGGCTGATCAAGGGGCCCATAAAAGCGGCCGCCCAGCCAGGCAGCGGTACAGCTGCGAGAGCAAACAGGGCGGCTAACAGGGGAGTTTGAGAGGGAGTTCTCATTGCAGGAGAAGGTACCTGTATTTGCATCTGTCCGTGCTGTTCTTGTTTGTAGGGGCCGGCAGGGGCTGGGGTCTGGGAAGGACGCCGAGCCCTGAGTAGGGGGCGGAGCTTGGCTGATCAAGGGGCCCATAAAAGCGGCCGCCCAGCCAGGCAGCGGTACAGCTGCGAGCAGCGGCAGCAAACAGGGCGGCTAACAGGGGAGTTTGAGAGGGAGTTCTCATTGGAGGAGAAGGTACCTGTATTTGCATCTGTCCTTGTTGTTCTTGTTTGTAGGGGCCGGCAGGGGCTGCGGGCTGGGAAGGACGCCGAGCCCTGAGTAGGGGGCTGATCAAGGGGCCCATAAAAGCGGCCGCCCATCCAGGCAGCGGTACAGCTGCGATTAGCGGCAGCAAACAGGACGCCTAACAGGGGAGTTTGAGAGGGAGTTCTCATTGGAGGAGAAGGTACCTGTATTTGCATCTGTCCTTGTTGTTCTTGTTTGTAGGGGCCGGCAGGGGCTGGGGGCCGGGAAGGACGCCGAGCCCTGAGGAGGGGGCGGAGCTTGGCTGATCAAGGGGCCCATAAAAGCGGCCGCCCAGCCAGGCAGCGGTACAGCTGCGAGCAGCGGCAGCAAACAGGGCGGCTAACAGGGGAGTTTGAGAGGGAGTTTTCATTGGAGGAGAAGGTACCTGTATTTGCATCTGTCCTTGTTGTTCTTGTTTGTAGGGGCCGGCAGGGGCTGGGGGCCGGGAAGGACGCCGAGCCCTGAGTAGGGGGCGGAGCTTGGCTGATCAAGGGGCCTATAAAAGCGGCCGCCCAGCCAGGCAGCGGTACAGCTGCGAGCAGCGGCAGCAAACAGGGCGGCTAACAGGGGAGTTTGAGAGGGAGTTCTCATTGGAGGAGAAGGTACCTGTATTTGCATCTGTCCTTCTTTTTCTTGTTTGTAGGGGCCGGCAGGGGCTGGGAAGGACGCCGAGCCCTGAGTAGGGGGCGGAGCTTGGCCGATCAAGGGGCCCATGAAAGCGGCTGCCCAACCCAGGCAGCGGTACAGCTGCGAGCAGCAGCAGCAAACAGGGCGGCTAACAGGGGAGTTTGAGAGGGAGTTCTCATTGGAGGAGAAGGTACCTGTATTTGCATCTGTCCTTGTTGTTCTTGTTTGTAGGGGCCGGCAGGGGCTGGGGGCCGGGAAGGACGCCGAGCCCTGAGTAGGGGGCGGAGCTTGGCTGATCAAGGGGCCCATAAAAGCGACCGCCCAGCCAGGCAGCGGTACAGCTGCGAGCAGCGGCAGCAAACAGGACGGCTAACAGGGGAGTTTGAGAGGGAGTTCTCATTGGAGGAGAAGGTACCTGTATTTGCATCTGTCCTTGTTGTTCTTGTTTGTAGGGGCCGGCAGGGGCTGGGGGCTGGGAAGGACGCTGAGCCCTGAGTAGGGGGCGGAGCTTGGCTGATCAAGGGGCCCATAAAAGCGGCCGCCCAGCCAGGCAGCGGTACAGCTGCGAGCAGCGGCAGCAAACAGGGCGGCTAACAGGGGAGTTTGAGAGGGAGTTCTCATTGGAGGAGAAGGTACCTGTATTTGCATCTGTCCTTGTTGTTCTCGTTTGTAGGGGCCGGCAGGGGCTGGGGGCTGGGAAGGACGCCGAGCCCTGACTAGGGGGCTGATCAAGGGGCCCATAAAAGCGGCCGCCCAGCCAGGCAGCGGTACAGCTGCGAGCAGCGGCAGCAATCAAACAGGGCGGCTAACAGGGGAGTTGGAGAGGGAGTTCTCATTGGAGGAGAAGGTACCTGTATTTGCATCTGTCCTTGTTGTTCTTGTTTGTAGGGGCCGGCAGAGGCTGGGGGCCGGGAAGGACGCCGAGCCCTGAGTAGGGGGCGGAGCTTGGCTGATCAAGGGGCCCATAAAAGCGGCCGCCCAGCCAGCCAGCGGTACAGCTGCGAGCAGCGGCAGCAAACAGGGCGGCTAACAGGGGAGTTTGAGACGGAGTTCTCATTGGAGGAGAAGGTACCTGTATTTGCATCTGTCCTTGTTGTTCTTGTTTGTAGGGGCCGGCAGAGGCTGGGGGCCGGGAAGGACGCCGAGCCCTGAGTAGGGGGCGGAGCTTGGCTGATCAAGGGGCCCATAAAAGCGGCCGCCCAGCCAGCCAGCGGTACAGCTGCGAGCAGCGGCAGCAAACAGGGCGGCTAACAGGGCAGTTTGAGACGGAGTTCTCATTGGAGGAGAAGGTACCTGTATTTGCATCTGTCCTTGTTGTTCTTGTTTGTAGGGGCCGGCAGGGGCTGGGGGCTGGGAAGGACGCCGAGCCCTGAGTAGGGGGCTGATCAAGGGGCCCATAAAAGCGGCCGCCCATCCAGGCAGCGGTACAGCTGCGATTAGCGGCAGCAAACAGGGCGGCTAACAGGGAAGTTTGAGAGGGAGTTCTCATTGGAGGAGAAGGTACCTGTATTTGCATCTGTCCTTGTTGTTCTTGTTTGTAGGGGCCGGCAGGGGCTGGGGGCCGGGAAGGACGCCGAGCCCTGAGGAGGGGGCGGAGCTTGGCTGATCAAGGGGCCCATAAAAGTGGCCGCCCAGCCAGGCAGCGGTACAGCTGCGAGCAGCGGCAGCAAACAGGGCGGCTAACAGGGGAGTTTGAGAGGGAGTTTTCATTGGAGGAGAAGGTACCTGTATTTGCATCTGTCCTTGTTGTTCTTGTTTGTAGGCGCCGGCAGGGGCTGGGGGCCGAGAAGGACGCCGAGCCCTGAGTAGGGGGCGGAGCTTGGCTGATCAAGGGGCCTATAAAAGCGGCCGCCCAGCCAGGCAGCGGTACAGCTGCGAGCAGCGGCAGCAAACAGGGCGGCTAACAGGGGAGTTTGAGAGGGAGTTCTCATTGGAGGAGAAGGTACCTTTATTTGCATCTGTCCTTCTTGTTCTTGTTTGTAGGGGCCGGCAGGGGCTGGGAAGGACGCCGAGCCCCGAGTAGGGGGCGGAGCTTGGCCGATCAAGGGGCCCATGAAAGCGGCCGCCCAGCCAGGCAGCGGTACAGCTGCGAGCAGCAGCAGCAAACAGGGCGGCTAACAGGGGAGTTTGAGAGGGAGTTCTCATTGGAGGAGAAGGTACCTGTATTTGCATCTGTCCTTGTTGTTCTTGTTTGTAGGGGCCGGCAGGGGCTGGGGGCCGGGAAGGACGCCGAGCCCTGAGGAGGGGGCGGAGCTTGGCTGATCAAGGGGCCCATAAAAGCGGCCGCCCAGCCAGGCAGCGGTACAGCTGCGAGCAGCGGCAGCAAACAGGGCGGCTAACAGGGGAGTTTGAGAGGGAGTTTTCATTGGAGGAGAAGGTACCTGTATTTGCATCTGTCCTTGTTGTTCTTGTTTGTAGGGGCCGGCAGGGGCTGGGGGCCGGGAAGGACGCCGAGCCCTGAGTAGGGGGCGGAGCTTGGCTGATCAAGGGGCCTATAAAAGCGGCCGCCCAGCCAGGCAGCGGTACAGCTGCGAGCAGCGGCAGCAAACAGGGCGGCTAACAGGGGAGTTTGAGAGGGAGTTCTCATTGGAGGAGAAGGTACCTGTATTTGCATCTGTCCTTCTTTTTCTTGTTTGTAGGGGCCGGCAGGGGCTGGGAAGGACGCCGAGCCCTGAGTAGGGGGCGGAGCTTGGCCGATCAAGGGGCCCATGAAAGCGGCTGCCCAACCCAGGCAGCGGTACAGCTGCGAGCAGCAGCAGCAAACAGGGCGGCTAACAGGGGAGTTTGAGAGGGAGTTCTCATTGGAGGAGAAGGTACCTGTATTTGCATCTGTCCTTGTTGTTCTTGTTTGTAGGGGCCGGCAGGGGCTGGGGGCCGGGAAGGACGCCGAGCCCTGAGTAGGGGGCGGAGCTTGGCTGATCAAGGGGCCCATAAAAGCGACCGCCCAGCCAGGCAGCGGTACAGCTGCGAGCAGCGGCAGCAAACAGGACGGCTAACAGGGGAGTTTGAGAGGGAGTTCTCATTGGAGGAGAAGGTACCTGTATTTGCATCTGTCCTTGTTGTTCTTGTTTGTAGGGGCCGGCAGGGGCTGGGGGCTGGGAAGGACGCTGAGCCCTGAGTAGGGGGCGGAGCTTGGCTGATCAAGGGGCCCATAAAAGCGGCCGCCCAGCCAGGCAGCGGTACAGCTGCGAGCAGCGGCAGCAAACAGGGCGGCTAACAGGGGAGTTTGAGAGGGAGTTCTCATTGGAGGAGAAGGTACCTGTATTTGCATCTGTCCTTGTTGTTCTCGTTTGTAGGGGCCGGCAGGGGCTGGGGGCTGGGAAGGACGCCGAGCCCTGACTAGGGGGCTGATCAAGGGGCCCATAAAAGCGGCCGCCCAGCCAGGCAGCGGTACAGCTGCGAGCAGCGGCAGCAATCAAACAGGGCGGCTAACAGGGGAGTTGGAGAGGGAGTTCTCATTGGAGGAGAAGGTACCTGTATTTGCATCTGTCCTTGTTGTTCTTGTTTGTAGGGGCCGGCAGAGGCTGGGGGCCGGGAAGGACGCCGAGCCCTGAGTAGGGGGCGGAGCTTGGCTGATCAAGGGGCCCATAAAAGCGGCCGCCCAGCCAGCCAGCGGTACAGCTGCGAGCAGCGGCAGCAAACAGGGCGGCTAACAGGGGAGTTTGAGACGGAGTTCTCATTGGAGGAGAAGGTACCTGTATTTGCATCTGTCCTTGTTGTTCTTGTTTGTAGGGGCCGGCAGAGGCTGGGGGCCGGGAAGGACGCCGAGCCCTGAGTAGGGGGCGGAGCTTGGCTGATCAAGGGGCCCATAAAAGCGGCCGCCCAGCCAGCCAGCGGTACAGCTGCGAGCAGCGGCAGCAAACAGGGCGGCTAACAGGGCAGTTTGAGACGGAGTTCTCATTGGAGGAGAAGGTACCTGTATTTGCATCTGTCCTTGTTGTTCTTGTTTGTAGGGGCCGGCAGGGGCTGGGGGCTGGGAAGGACGCCGAGCCCTGAGTAGGGGGCTGATCAAGGGGCCCATAAAAGCGGCCGCCCATCCAGGCAGCGGTACAGCTGCGATTAGCGGCAGCAAACAGGGCGGCTAACAGGGAAGTTTGAGAGGGAGTTCTCATTGGAGGAGAAGGTACCTGTATTTGCATCTGTCCTTGTTGTTCTTGTTTGTAGGGGCCGGCAGGGGCTGGGGGCCGGGAAGGACGCCGAGCCCTGAGGAGGGGGCGGAGCTTGGCTGATCAAGGGGCCCATAAAAGTGGCCGCCCAGCCAGGCAGCGGTACAGCTGCGAGCAGCGGCAGCAAACAGGGCGGCTAACAGGGGAGTTTGAGAGGGAGTTTTCATTGGAGGAGAAGGTACCTGTATTTGCATCTGTCCTTGTTGTTCTTGTTTGTAGGCGCCGGCAGGGGCTGGGGGCCGAGAAGGACGCCGAGCCCTGAGTAGGGGGCGGAGCTTGGCTGATCAAGGGGCCTATAAAAGCGGCCGCCCAGCCAGGCAGCGGTACAGCTGCGAGCAGCGGCAGCAAACAGGGCGGCTAACAGGGGAGTTTGAGAGGGAGTTCTCATTGGAGGAGAAGGTACCTGTATTTGCATCTGTCCTTCTTGTTCTTGTTTGTAGGGGCCGGCAGGGGCTGGGAAGGACGCCGAGCCCCGAGTAGGGGGCGGAGCTTGGCCGATCAAGGGGCCCATGAAAGCGGCCGCCCAGCCAGGCAGCGGTACAGCTGCGAGCAGCAGCAGCAAACAGGGCGGCTAACAGGGGAGTTTGAGAGGGAGTTCTCATTGGAGGAGAAGGTACCTGTATTTCCATCTGTCCTTGTTGTTCTTGTTTGTAGGGGCCGGCAGGGGCTGGGGGCCGGGAAGGACGCCGAGCCCTGAGTAGGGGGCGGAGCTTGGCTGATCAAGGGGCCCATAAAAGCGACCGCCCAGCCAGGCAGCGGTACAGCTGCGAGCAGCGGCAGCAAACAGGACGGCTAACAGGGGAGTTTGAGAGGGAGTTCTCATTGGAGGAGAAGGTACCTGTATTTGCATCTGTCCTTGTTGTTCTTGTTTGTAGGGGCCGGCAGGGGCTGGGGGCTGGGAAGGACGCTGAGCCCTGAGTAGGGGGCGGAGCTTGGCTGATCAAGGGGCCCATAAAAGCGGCCGCCCAGCCAGGCAGCGGTACAGCTGCGAGCAGCGGCAGCAAACAGGGCGGCTAACAGGGGAGTTTGAGAGGGAGTTCTCATTGGAGGAGAAGGTACCTGTATTTGCATCTGTCCTTGTTGTTCTTGTTTGTAGGGGCCGGCAGGGGCTGGGGGCTGGGAAGGACGCCGAGCCCTGACTAGGGGGCTGATCAAGGGGCCCATAAAAGCGGCCGCCCAGCCAGGCAGCGGTACAGCTGCGAGCAGCGGCAGCAATCAAACAGGGCGGCTAACAGGGGAGTTTGAGAGGGAGTTCTCATTGGAGGAGAAGGTACCTGTATTTGCATCTGTCCTTGTTGTTCTTGTTTGTAGGGGCCGGCAGGGGCTGGGGGCCGGGAAGGACGCCGAGCCCTGAGGAGGGGGCGGAGCTTGGCTGATCAAGGGGCCCATAAAAGCGGCCGCCCAGCCAGGCAGCGGTACAGCTGCGAGCAGCGGCAGCAAACAGGGCGGCTAACAGGGGAGTTTGAGAGGGAGTTTTCATTGGAGGAGAAGGTACCTGTATTTGCATCTGTCCTTGTTGTTCTTGTTTGTAGGGGCCGGCAGGGGCTGGGGGCCGGGAAGGACGCCGAGCCCTGAGTAGGGGGCGGAGCTTGGCTGATCAAGGGGCCTATAAAA
>NW_027055410.1:0-8000 GCF_011386835.1 Chrysemys picta bellii | reverse complement strand
GCATCTGTCCTTGTTGTTCTTGTTTGTAGGGGCCGGCAGGGGCTGGGGGCTGGGAAGGACGCCGAGCCCTGAGTAGGGGGCGGAGCTTGGCTGATCAAGGGGCCCATAAAAGCGGCCGCCCAGCCAGGCAGTGGTACAGCTGCGAGCAGCGGCGGCAAACAGGAGAGTTTGAGAAGGAATTCTCATTGGAGGAGAAGGTACCTGTATTTGAATCTGTCCTTGTTGTTCTTGTTTGTAGGGGCCGGCAGGGGCTGGGGGCTGGGAAGGACGCCGAGCCCTGAGTAAGGGGCGGAGCTTGGCTGATCAAGGGGCCCATAAAAGCGGCCGCCCAGCCAGGCAGCGGTACAGCTGCGAGCAGCGGCGACTAACAGGGGAGTTTGAGAGGGAGTTCTCATTGGAGGAGAAGGTACCTGTATTTGCATCTGTCCTTGTTGTTCTTGTTTGTAGGGGCCGGCAGGGGCTGGGGGCTGGGAAGGACGCCGAGCCCTGAGTAGGGGGCGGAGCTTGGCTGATCAAGGGGCCCATAAAAGCGGCCGCCCAGCCAGGCAGCGGTACAGCTGCGAGCAGCGGCGGCAAACAGGGGAGTTTGAGAGGGAGTTCTCATTGGAGGAGAAGGTACCTGTATTTGCATCTGTCCTTGTTGTTCTTGTTTGTAGGGGCCGGCAGGGGCTGAGGGCTGGGAAGGACGCCGAGCCCTGAGTAGGGGGCGGAGCTTGGCTGATCAAGGGGCCCATAAAAGCGGCCGCCCAGCCAGGCAGTGGTACAGCTGCGAGCAGCGGCGGCAAACAGGAGAGTTTGAGAAGGAATTCTCATTGGAGGAGAAGGTACCTGTATTTGAATCTGTCCTTGTTGTTCTTGTTTGTAGGGGCCGGCAGGGGCTGGGGGCTGGGAAGGACGCCGAGCCCTGAGTAGGGGGCGGAGCTTGGCTGATCAAGGGGCCCATAAAAGCGGCCGCCCAGCCAGGCAGCGGTACAGCTGCGAGCAGCGGCGACTAACAGGGGAGTTTGAGAGGGAGTTCTCATTGGAGGAGAAGGTACCTGTATTTGCATCTGTCTTTGTTGTTCTTGTTTGTAGGGGCCGGCAGGGGCTGGGGGCTGGGAAGGACGCCGAGCCCTGAGTAGGGGGCGGAGCTTGGCTGATCAAGGGGCCCATAAAAGCGGCCGCCCAGCCAGGCAGCGGTACAGCTGCGAGCAGCGGCGGCTAACAGGGGAGTTTGAGAGGGAGTTCTCATTGGAGGAGAAGGTACCTGTATTTGCATCTGTCCTTGTTGTTCTTGTTTGTAGGGGCCGGCAGGGGCTGGGGGCTGGGAAGGACTCCGAGCCCTGAGTAGGGGGCGGAGCTTGGCTGATCAAGGGGCCCATAAAAGCGGCCGCCCGGCCAGGCAGCGGTACAGCTGCGAGCAGCGGCGGCAAACAGGGGAGTTTGAGAGGGAGTTCTCATTGGAGGAGAAGGTACCTGTATTTGCATCTGTCCTTGTTGTTCTTGTTTGTAGGGGCTGGCAGGGGCTGGGAAGGACGCCGAGCCCTGAGTAGGGGCCGGAGCTTGGCTGATCAAGGGGCCCATAAAAGCGGCCGCCCAGCCAGGCAGCGGTACAGCTGCGAGCAGCGGCAGCAAACAGGGGAGTTTGAGAGGAAGTTCTCATTGGAGGAGAAGGTACCTGTATTTGCATCTGTCCTTGTTGTTCTTGTTTGTAGGGGCTGGCAGGGGCTGGGAAGGACGCCGAGCCCTGAGTAGGGGCCGGAGCTTGGCTGATCAAGGGGCCCATAAAAGCGGCCGCCCCGCCAGGCAGCGGTACAGCTGCGAGCAGCGGCGGCAAACAAACAGGGCGGCTGACAGGGGAGTTTGAGAGGGAGTTCTCATTGGAGGAGAAGGTACCTGTATTTGCATCTGTCCTTGTTGTTCTTGTTTGTAGGGGCCTGCAGGGGCTGGGAAGGACGCCGAGCCCTGAGTAGGGCCCGGAGCTTGGCTGATCAAGGGGCCCATAAAAGCGGCCGCCCAGCCAGGCAGCGGTACAGCTGCGAGCAGCGGCGGCAAACAAACAGGGCGGCTGACAGGGGAGTTTGAGAGGGAGTTCTCATTGGAGGAGAAGGTACCTGTATTTGCATCTGTCCTTGTTGTTCTTGTTTGTAGGGGCCGGCAGGGGCTGGGAAGGACGCCGAGCCCTGAGTAGGGGCCGGAGCTTGGCTGATCAAGGGGCCCATAAAAGCGGCCGCCCAGCCAGGCAGCGGTACAGCTGCGAGCAGCGGCAGCAAACAAACAGGGCGGCTGACAGGCGAGTTTGAGAGGGAGTTCTCATTGGAGGAGAAGGTACCTGTATTTGCATCTGTCCTTGTTGTTCTTGTTTGTAGGGGCCGGCAGGGGCTGGGAAGGCCGCCGAGCCCTGAGTAGGGGGCGGAGCTTGGCTGATCAAGGGGCCCATAAAAGCGTCCGCCCAGCCAGGCAGCGGTACAGCTGCGAGCAGCGGCAGCAAACAAACAGGGCGGCTGACAGGCGAGTTTGAGAGGGAGTTCTCATTGGAGGAGAAGGTACCTGTATTTGCATCTGTCCTTGTTGTTCTTGTTTGTAGGGGCCGGCAGGGGCTGGGAAGGACGCCGAGCCCTGAGTAGGGGCCGGAGCTTGGCTGATCAAGGGGCCCATAAAAGCGTCCGCCCAGCCAGGCAGCGGTACAGCTGCGAGCAGCGGCAGCAAACAAACAGGGCGGCTGACAGGCGAGTTTGAGAGGGAGTTCTCATTGGAGGAGAAGGTACCTGTATTTGCATCTGTCCTTGTTGTTCTTGTTTGTAGGGGCCGGCAGGTGCTGGGAAGGATGCCGAGCCCTGAGTAGGGGCCGGAGCTTGGCTGATCAAGGGGCCCATAAAAGCGGCCGCCCAGCCAGGCAGCGGTACAGCTGCGAGCAGCGGCGGCAAACAAACAGGGCGGCTGACAGGGGACTTTGAGAGGGAGTTCTCATTGGAGGAGAAGGTACCTGTAGTTGCATCTGTCCTTGTTGTTCTTGTTTGTAGGGGCCGGCAGGGGCTGGGAAGGACGCCGAGCCCTGAGTAGGGGCCGGAGCTTGGCTGATCAAGGGGCCCATAAAAGCGGCCGCCCAGCCAGTCAGCGGTACAGCTGCGAGCAGCGGCAGCAAACAAACAGGGCGGCTGACAGGGGAGTTTGAGAGGGAGTTCTCATTGGAGGAGAAGGTACCTGTATTTGCATCTGTCCTTGTTGTTCTTGTTTGTAGGGGCCGGCAGGGGCTGGGAAGGCCGCCGAGCCCTGAGTAGAGGCCGGAGCTTGGCTGATCAAGGGGCCCATAAAAGCGGCCGCCCAGCCAGGCAGCGGTACAGCTGCGAGCAGCGGCAGCAAACAAACAGGGCGGCTGACAGGGGAGTTTGAGAGGGAGTTCTCATTGGAGGAGAAGGTACCTGTATTTGCATCTGTCCTTGTTGTTCTTGTTTGTAGGGGCCGGCAGGGGCTGGGAAGGCCGCCGAGCCCTGAGTAGGGGGCGGAGCTTGGCTGATCAAGGGGCCCATAAAAGCGGCCGCCCAGCCAGGCAGCGGTACAGCTGCGAGCAGCGGCGGCAAACAAACAGGGCGGCTGACAGGGGAGTTTGAGAGGGAGTTCTCATTGGAGGAGAAGGTACCTGTATTTGCATCTGTCCTTGTTGTTCTTGTTTGTAGGGGCCGGCAGGGGCTGGGAAGGACGCCGAGCCCTGAGTAGGGGGCGGAGCTTGGCTGATCAAGGGGCCCCTAAAAGCGGCCGCCCAGCCAGGCAGCGGTACAGCTGCGAGCAGCGGCGGCAAACAAACAGGGCGGCTGACAGAAGAGTTTGAGAGGGAGTTCTCATTGGAGGATAAGGTACCTGTAGTTGCATCTGTCCTTGTTGTTCTTGTTTGTAGGGGCCGGCAGGGGCTGGGAAGGACGCCGAGCCCTGAGTAGGGGGCGGAACTTGGCTGATCAGGGGGCCCATAAAAGCGGCCGCCCAGCCAGGCAGCGGTACAGCTGCGAGCAGCGGCGGCAAACAAACAGGGCGGCTGACAGGGGAGTTTGAGAGGGAGTACTCATTGGAGGAGAAGGTACCTGTATTTGCATCTGTCCTTGTTGTTCTTGTTTGTAGGGGCCGGCAGGGGCTGGGAAGGCCGCCGAGCCCTGAGTAGGGGGCGGAGCTTGGCTGATCAAGGGGCCCATAAAAGCGGCCGCCCAGCCAGGCAGCGGTACAGCTGCGAGCAGCGGCGGCAAACAAACAGGGCGGCTGACAGGGGAGTTTGGGAGGGAGTTCTCATTGGAGGAGAAGGTACCTGTAGTTGCTTCTGTCCTTGTTGTTCTTGTTTGTAGGGGCCGGCAGGGGCTGGGAAGGCCGCCGAGCCCTGAGTAGGGGGCGGAGCTTGGCTGATCAAGGGGCCCATAAAAGCGGCCGCCCAGCCAGGCAGCGGTACAGCTGCGAGCAGCGGCGGCAAACAAACAGGGCGGCTGACAGGGGAGTTTGGGAGGGAGTTCTCATTGGAGGAGAAGGTACCTGTAGTTGCTTCTGTCCTTGTTGTTCTTGTTTGTAGGGGCCGGCAGGGGCTGGGAAGGCCGCCGAGCCCTGAGTAGGGGGCGGAGCTTGGCTGATCAAGGGGCCCATAAAAGCGGCCGCCCAGCCAGGCAGCGGTACAGCTGCGAGCAGCGGCGGCAAACAGGGGAGTTTGAGAAGGAATTCTCATTGGAGGAGAAGGTACCTGTATTTGAATCTGTCCTTGTTGTTCTTGTTTGTAGGGGCCGGCAGGGGCTGGGGGCGGGGAAGGACGCCGAGCCCTGAGTAGGGGGCGGAGCTTGGCTGATCAAGAGGCCCATAAAAGCGGCCGCCCAGCCAGGCAGCGGTACAGCTGTGAGCAGCGGAAGCAAACAGGGGAGTTTGAGAGGGAGTTCTCATTGGAGGAGAAGGTACCTGTATTTGCATCTGTCCTTGTTGTTCTTGTTTGTAGGGGCCGGCAGGGGCTGGGAAGGCCGCCGAGCCCTGAGTAAGGGGCGGAGCTTGGCTGATCAAGGGGCCCATAAAAGCGGCGGCCCAGCCAGGCAGCGGTACAGCTGCGAGCAGCGGCGGCAAACAAACAGGGCGGCTGACAGGGGAGTTTGAGAGGGAGTTCTCATTGGAGGAGAGGTACCTGTATTTGCATCTGTCCTTGTTGTTCTTGTTTGTAGGGGCCGACAGGGACTGGGAAGGCCGCCGAGCCCTGAGTAGGGGGCGGAGCTTGGCTGATCAAGGGGCCCCTAAAAGCGGCCGCCCAGCCAGGCAGCGGTACAGCTGCGAGCAGCGGCGGCAAACAAACAGGGCGGCTGACAGAAGAGTTTGAGAGGGAGTTCTCATTGGAGGAGAAGGTACCTGTATTTGCATCTGTCCTTGTTGTTCTTGTTTGTAGGGGCCGGCAGGGGCTGGGAAGGTCGCCGAGCCCTGAGTAGGGGGCGGAGCTTGGCTGATCAAGGGGCCCATAAAAGCGGCCGCCCAGCCAGGCAGCGGTACAGCTGCGAGCAGCGGCGGCAAACAAACAGGGCGGCTGACAGGGGAGTTTGAGTGGGAGTTCTCATTGGAGGAGAAGGTACCTGTATTTGCATCTGTCCTTGTTGTTCTTGTTTGTAGGGGCCGGCAGGGGCTGGGAAGGCCGCCGAGCCCTGAGTAGGGGCCGGAGCTTGGCTGATCAAGGGGCCCATAAAAGCGGCCGCCCAGCCAGGCAGCGGTACAGCTGCGAGCAGCGGCAGCAAACAAACAGGGCGGCTGACAGAAGAGTTTGAGAGGGAGTTCTCATTGGAGGAGAAGGTACCTGTATTTGCATCTGTCCTTGTTGTTCTTGTTTGTAGGGGCCGGCAGGGGCTGGGAAGGACGCCGAGCCCTGAGTAGGGGCCGGAGCTTGGCTGATCAAGGGGCCCATAAAAGCGGCCGCCCAGCCAGGCAGCGGTACAGCTGCGAGCAGCGGCGGCAAACAAACAGGGCGGCTGACAGGGGAGTTTGGGAGGGAGTTCTCATTGGAGGAGAAGGTACCTGTAGTTGCTTCTGTCCTTGTTGTTCTTGTTTGTAGGGGCCGGCAGGGGCTGGGAAGGCCGCCGAGCCCTGAGTAGGGGGCGGAGCTTGGCTGATCAAGGGGCCCATAAAAGCGGCCGCCCAGCCAGGCAGCGGTACAGCTGCGAGCAGCGGCGGCAAACAGGGGAGTTTGAGAAGGAATTCTCATTGGAGGAGAAGGTACCTGTATTTGAATCTGTCCTTGTTGTTCTTGTTTGTAGGGGCCGGCAGGGGCTGGGGGCTGGGAAGGACGCCGAGCCCTGAGTAGGGGGCGGAGCTTGGCTGATCAAGAGGCCCATAAAAGCGGCCGCCCAGCCAGGCAGCGGTACAGCTGTGAGCAGCGGAAGCAAACAGGGGAGTTTGAGAGGGAGTTCTCATTGGAGGAGAAGGTACCTGTATTTGCATCTGTCCTTGTTGTTCTTGTTTGTAGGGGCCGGCAGGGGCTGGGAAGGCCGCCGAGCCCTGAGTAAGGGGCGGAGTTTGGCTGATCAAGGGGCCCATAAAAGCGGCGGCCCAGCCAGGCAGCGGTACAGCTGCGAGCAGCGGCGGCAAACAAACAGGGCGGCTGACAGGGGAGTTTGAGAGGGAGTTCTCACTGGAGGAGAAGGTACCTGTATTTGCATCTGTCCTTGTTGTTCTTGTTTGTAGGGGCCGGCAGGGGCTGGGAAGGCCGCCGAGCCCTGAGTAGGGGGCGGAGCTTGGCTGATCAAGGGGCCCATAAAAGCGGCCGCCCAGCCAGGCAGCGGTACAGCTGCGAGCAGCGGCGGCAAACAAACAGGGCGGCTGACAGGGGAGTTTGGGAGGGAGTTCTCATTGGAGGAGAAGGTACCTGTAGTTGCTTCTGTCCTTGTTGTTCTTGTTTGTAGGGGCCGGCAGGGGCTGGGAAGGCCGCCGAGCCCTGAGTAGGGGGCGGAGCTTGGCTGATCAAGGGGCCCATAAAAGCGGCCGCCCAGCCAGGCAGCGGTACAGCTGCGAGCAGCGGCGGCAAACAAACAGGGCGGCTGACAGGGGAGTTTGGGAGGGAGTTCTCATTGGAGGAGAAGGTACCTGTAGTTGCTTCTGTCCTTGTTGTTCTTGTTTGTAGGGGCCGGCAGGGGCTGGGAAGGCCGCCGAGCCCTGAGTAGGGGGCGGAGCTTGGCTGATCAAGGGGCCCATAAAAGCGGCCGCCCAGCCAGGCAGCGGTACAGCTGCGAGCAGCGGCGGCAAACAGGGGAGTTTGAGAAGGAATTCTCATTGGAGGAGAAGGTACCTGTATTTGAATCTGTCCTTGTTGTTCTTGTTTGTAGGGGCCGGCAGGGGCTGGGGGCTGGGAAGGACGCCGAGCCCTGAGTAGGGGGCGGAGCTTGGCTGATCAAGAGGCCCATAAAAGCGGCCGCCCAGCCAGGCAGCGGTACAGCTGTGAGCAGCGGAAGCAAACAGGGGAGTTTGAGAGGGAGTTCTCATTGGAGGAGAAGGTACCTGTATTTGCATCTGTCCTTGTTGTTCTTGTTTGTAGGGGCCGGCAGGGGCTGGGAAGGCCGCCGAGCCCTGAGTAAGGGGCGGAGCTTGGCTGATCAAGGGGCCCATAAAAGCGGCGGCCCAGCCAGGCAGCGGTACAGCTGCGAGCAGCGGCGGCAAACAAACAGGGCGGCTGACAGGGGAGTTTGAGAGGGAGTTCTCATTGGAGGAGAGGTACCTGTATTTGCATCTGTCCTTGTTGTTCTTGTTTGTAGGGGCCGACAGGGACTGGGAAGGCCGCCGAGCCCTGAGTAGGGGGCGGAGCTTGGCTGATCAAGGGGCCCCTAAAAGCGGCCGCCCAGCCAGGCAGCGGTACAGCTGCGAGCAGCGGCGGCAAACAAACAGGGCGGCTGACAGAAGAGTTTGAGAGGGAGTTCTCATTGGAGGAGAAGGTACCTGTATTTGCATCTGTCCTTGTTGTTCTTGTTTGTAGGGGCCGGCAGGGGCTGGGAAGGTCGCCGAGCCCTGAGTAGGGGGCGGAGCTTGGCTGATCA
>NW_027055409.1:0-8000 GCF_011386835.1 Chrysemys picta bellii | reverse complement strand
ATGGGGAGCTAGTGGAAGGGGAAATGGAGCCCCCTGGCACTCACTAAAAGGGAAAGTGATGGATTCTCCATCTCTTAATGTCATTTAATTTAGACTAGATACCTTTCTGGAATGTTTGTACCCAAAAAGTAACTATTGTACTATACAGGAAGCCCATGATATGCAGGGGCTTAGATTAGATGCTCTAAAGGTCTCTTCTGGCCATAAAGTGTAGTAATTTTGGAAACAGTGAGTGTAGCATTGGGAGCAGCCTCTGATGTTTTATTGTCTAGCCGGCTTGCTTCCTAGAATGAAGACCCATTGAGTGGGGTGATTCACACAGAGTAGCTCAAACCTTCAAAGTGTCAGGCCAGCAGGAGGACATTAGCACTTCAGGGTTTGGTTGGGTGTGGCAGTGACATCACAAAGGCCTTTTGCAGGACGTCAGCTTATTGGTCAAATGTGTTAGGGAGGTGGTGACCTCAGAGAGAGATGCTGACATCAGAGAGAGATGCTGACATGAGGGCCAGGGAAACCTCAGAGACCCCTCTGGCTTTGCTTCAGCAAGTCTCCTCCTTGAGGTCTCTCTTTGAGGAAAGTAAGTGCCTCGGAGAGGTTTGTATCCTGTTCAGTCTGATCCACCTGGTGCCAGCTGAATTCTAAGCATGGAAAACACTAGTTCAAGGTGGCAGAATTTTATTCCCTCCCTGTGATTTTGTCCCGTAGAATCACTGGGGACATTAGTGTTTGTCCTTTTCGTTTTACCTTTTCCTCCCTCCCTACTTCCTTTCTCTTCATCTCTTACTTCTTTTGTCCTTTCTCCTGTTCCCCTCCCACCACCGGGAGTGGTTTGTGTGTCTGTGTGTGTTTGTGTGTTGCTGGGGGTGCTCTTCACCTCCCTTTGTGGGGAGTTCATCCAAACCTGTGTGGTTGAAATAGTGCTTGGACTCCACTGACACTAGATGCTGCCATCGTGCGGATTAGCATTGGTGTCTGGGATGACTTGGGGCAAGATCTCAACCTCCCCGCAACCCACTTCACTGCTGCCAGAATCCCACCTGCCCCCCCTGCTAGAGCCGCCTCCCTGCCCAACCTGGGTGGGGGTGGAGAAGAGGGTTCTGATAACTTGAGCTGTGGTTTGGAGGTGGAACAGCTGTCAAGGGCACTGAGGGGGAGGTAGCAGGAGCTCACCCTACAAGGACGGGGGTTGGCACTGGAGATTCCTAGAAAGGAGAAGACGACTCCATTCTGGGGTTCAGGAGGTGAATTCATCCCTCAGTGGTGGGCAGGTGCTGGGTGTAAATAGTGCTGGTTCCAGGTGTCCTTAATTGCCCCTGATTCCTCGGGGCGTTTGAGTCTCTGACAGGTTCTCGTTCCCTTGCAGGAGGAGGACGTCACGGCCAAAGGGATGCACCAGCTCCGCATCATCCGGCACTTAGCCATGTGCCTGAGACACTGCAGGGGCTGCGCCTCTGAGGCCTTCAGGAACTCCCGCTCCCTGCTGCAGGTACTGCTCTGGCTCACTGTAAATGGGGAGCTAGTGGAAGGGGAAATGGAGCCCCCTGGCACTCACTAAAAGGGAAAGTGATGGATTCTCCATCTCTTAATGTCATTTAATTTAGACTAGATACCTTTCTGGAATGTTTGTACCCAAAAAGTAACTATTGTACTATACAGGAAGCCCATGATATGCAGGGGCTTAGATGAGATGCTCTAAAGGTCTCTTCTGGCCATAAAGTGTAGTAATTTTGGAAACAGTGAGTGTAGCATTGGGAGCAGCCTCTGATGTTTTATTGTCTAGCCGGCTTGCTTCCTAGAATGAAGACCCATTGAGTGGGGTGATTCACACAGAGTAGCTCAAACCTTCAAAGTGTCAGGCCAGCAGGAGGACATTAGCACTTCAGGGTTTGGTTGGGTGTGGCAGTGACATCACAAAGGCCTTTTGCAGGACGTCAGCTTATTGGTCAAATGTGTTAGGGAGGTGGTGACCTCAGGGAGAGATGCTGACATCAGAGAGAGATGCTGACATGAGGGCCAGGGAAACCTCAGAGACCCCTCTGGCTTTGCTTCAGCAAGTCTCCTCCTTGAGGTCTCTCTTTGAGGAAAGTAAGTGCCTCGGAGAGGTTTGTATCCTGTTCAGTCTGATCCACCTGGTGCCAGCTGAATTCTAAGCATGGAAAACACTAGTTCAAGGTTGCAGAATTTTATTCCCTCCCTGTGATTTTGTCCCGTAGAATCACTGGGGACATTAGTGTTTGTCCTTTTCGTTTTACCTTTTCCTCCCTCCCTACTTCCTTTCTCTTCATCTCTTACTTCTTTTGTCCTTTCTCCTGTTCCCCTCCCACCACCGGGAGTGGTTTGTGTGTCTGTGTGTGTTTGTGTGTTGCTGGGGGTGCTCTTCACCTCCCTTTGTGGGGAGTTCATCCAAACCTGTGTGGTTGAAATAGTGCTTGGACTCCACTGACACTAGATGCTGCCATCGTGCGGATTAGCATTGGTGTCTGGGATGACTTGGGGCAAGATCTCAACCTCCCCGCAACCCACTTCACTGCTGCCAGAATCCCACCTGCCCCCCCTGCTAGAGCCGCCTCCCTGCCCAACCTGGGTGGGGGTGGAGAAGAGGGTTCTGATAACTTGAGCTGTGGTTTGGAGGTGGAACAGCTGTCAAGGGCACTGAGGGGGAGGTAGCAGGAGCTCACCCTACAAGGACGGGGGTTGGCACTGGAGATTCCTAGAAAGGAGAAGACGACTCCATTCTGGGGTTCAGGAGGTGAATTCATCCCTCAGTGGTGGGCAGGTGCTGGGTGTAAATAGTGCTGGTTCCAGGTGTCCTTAATTGCCCCTGATTCCTCGGGGCGTTTGAGTCTCTGACAGGTTCTCGTTCCCTTGCAGGAGGAGGACGTCACGGCCAAAGGGATGCACCAGCTCCGCATCATCCGGCACTTAGCCATGTGCCTGAGACACTGCAGGGGCTGTTCCTGTGAGGCCTTAGCAACTCCCTCTCCCTGCTGCAGGTACTGCTCTGGCTCACTGTAAATGGGGAGCTAGTGGAAGGGGAAATGGAGCCCCCTGGCACTCACTAAAAGGGAAAGTGGTGGATTCTCCAACTCTTGATGTCATTGATTGAAGACTAGATGCCTTTCTGGAATGTGTGTGCCCAAAAAGTAACTATTGTACTATACTGGAAGCCTATGATATGGAGGGGGTTAGATGAGATGCTGTAAAGGTCTCTTCTGGCCAGAAAGTCTCCTACCTTTGGAAACACTGAGTGTAGTATTGGGAGCAGCCTCTGATGTTTTACTGTCTAGCTAGCTTGCTTCCTAGAATGAAGACGCATTGAGTGGGGTGATCCACAGAGAGTACCTGTGTCAAGGCTGTATCCCCACTTTGAAGATTAGGGTACAAATGTAGGGGCCTGCATGAAAACTTCTAAGCTTAACCACCATCCCAAGGCTAATTTCCTCCCCTGGGTAGCCTTGAGAAACCTTTCACCAATTCCCTGGTGAATACAAATCCAAACCCCTTCGATCTTAAAACAAGGAGAAATAAACCATCCCCCCTCCTTCCTCCCACCAACTTCTGGTGAATACAGATCCAACCCCCTTGGATCTAAAAGAAGGAGAAATTAACCATTCCCCTCCTTCCTCACACCAACTCCTGGTGAATCAAGATCCAAACTCCTTGGATCTTAAAACAAGGAAAAATCAACCAGGTTCTTAAAAATAAGGCTTTTAATTAAAGAAAAAGGTAAAAATCACCTCTGTAAAATCAGTATGGAAATTAACCTTACATGGTAATCAAACTTAAAGAGCTCAGAGGACTCCCCTCTAGTCTTAGGTTCAAAGTACAGCAAACAAAGATAAACACTCTAGTAAAAGGTACATTTACAAGTTGAGAAAACAAAGGAAAACTAACACGCCTTGTTTGAAATAGGAGAGACTTGTTTAGAAAGATGTGGAGAACCTGGATTGATGTCTGGTCCCTCTCAGTCCCGAGGGCGAACACCCACACAAACAAAGAACACAAACAAAAGCCTTCCCCTCCCCAAGATTTGAAAATATCTTGTCCCCTTATTGGTCCTTTAGGTCAGATGCCAGCCAGGTTACCTGAGCTTCTTAACCCTTTAGAGGGAAAAGGATTTTGGAGTCTCTGGCCAGGAGGATTTTATAGTACTGTACACAGGACCGCTGTTACCCTTCCTTTTATAGTTATGACAACCTCAAACCTTCAAAGTGTCAGGCCAGCAGCAGGACATTAGCACTTCAGGGTTTGGTTGGGTGTGGCAGTGACATCACAAAGGCCTTTTGCAGGATGTCAGCTTATTGGTCAAATGTGTTAGGGAGGTGGTGACCTCAGAGAGAGATGCTGACATCAGCCTGGCAGGACAGGAGCACAGGGCCAGGGAAACCTCAGAGACCCTGTGGCTTTGCTTCAGCAAGTCTCCTTCTCGGGGTCTTTCTTTGAGGACTGAGAGAGTATTAGTGTTCACGTACCTGAGTGCGTGCAGGAGCCTCTTTCGAGTTTTCTCCTTTCCTTTTACTGATTTTACTAGAAAACAGACGTCCCTGTTTAGAAGGTAAGAGCCTCCAAGAGGTTTTGGCAGCTGCTCAGTCTGATCCACGTGGTGCCAGCTGAATTCTAGGCATGGAAAACAGTAGTTTAAGATGGCAGGATTTTATTCCATCCCTTGGATTTTGTGCCGTAGAATCACTGGGGACATTAGGGTTTGTCCTTTTTGTTTTACCTTTTCCTCCATCCCTCCTTCCTTTCTCTTCATCTCTTACTTCTTTTGTCCTTTCTCCTGTTCCCCTCCCACCACCAGGAGTGGTGTGTGTGTGTGTGTGTGTGTTGCTGGGGGTGCTCATCACCTCCCCTTGTGGGAAGTTCATCGAAAACTGTGGGGTTGAAATAGTGTTTGGACTCCACTGACACTAGATGCTGCCATCCTGTGGCTTAGCATTAGTGTCTGGGATGACTTGGGGCAAGATCTCAACTTCCCCGCAACCCACTTCACTGCTGCCAGAATCCCTCCTGCCCCCCCTGCTAGAGCCGCCTCCCTGGCCAACCTGGGTGGGGGTGGAGAACAGTGTTTTTTTCATACATTCATAGATAATCGGACTGGAAGGGACCTCGAGAGGTCATCGAGTCCAGTCCCCTGCCCGCGTGGCAGGACCAAATACCATCTAGACCATCCCTGATAGACATTTATCTAACCTACTCTTAAATATCTCAAGAGATGGAGATTCCACAACCTCCCTCGGCAATTTATTCCAGTGTTTAACCACCCTGACAGTTAGGAACTTTTTCCTAATGTCCAACCTAGACCTCCCTTGCTGCACTTTAAACCCATTGCTTCTGGTTCTATCCTTAGAGGCTAAGGTGAACAAGTTTTCTCCCTCCTCCTTATGACACCCTTTTAAATACCTGAAAACTGCTATCATGTCTCCTCTCAGTCTTCTCTTTTCCAAACTAAACAAAGCCAATTCTTTCAGCCTTCCTTCATAGGTCATGTTCTCAAGACCTTTAATCATTCTTGTTGCTCTTCTCTGGACCCTTTCCAATTTCTCCACATCTTTTTTAAAATGCGGTGCCCAGAACTGGACCCAATACTCCAGCTGAGGCCTAACCAGAGCAGAGTAGAGCGGAAGAATGACTTCTCGTGTCTTGCTCACAACACACCTGTTAATACATCCCAGAATCAGGTTTGCTTTTTTTGCAACAGCATCACACTGTTGACTCATGTGGTCCACTATAACCCCTAGATCCCTTTCTGCCGTACTCCTTCCTAGACAGTCTCTTCCCATTCTGTATGTGTGAAACTGATTGTTCCTTCCTAAGTGGAGCACTTTGCATTTGTCTTTGTTAAACTTCATCCTGTTTAACTCAGACCATTTCTCCAATTTGTCCAGATCATTTTGAATTATGACCCTGTCCTCCAAAGCAGTTGCAATCCCTCCCAGTTTGGTATCATCCGCAAACTTAATAAGCGTACTTTCTATGCCAATATCTAAGTCGTTGATGAAGATATTGAACAGCGCCGGTCCCAAAACAGACCCCTGCGATACCCCACTCGTTATGGCTTTCCAGCAGGATTGGGAACTATTAATAACAACTCTCTGAGTACGGTTATCCAGCCAGTTATGCACCCACCTTATAGTAGCCCCATCTAAATTGTATTTGCCTAGTTTATCAAGAAGAATATCATGCGAGACCGTATCAAATGCCTTACTAAAGTCTAGGTATACCACATCCACAGCCTCACCCTTATCCACAAGGCTCGTTATCCTATCAAAGAAAGCTATCAGATTGGTTTGACATGATTTGTTCTTCACAAATCCATGCTGGCTGTTCCCTATCACCTTACCACCTTCCAAGTGTTTGCAGATGATTTCCTTAATTACTTGCTCCATTATCTTCCCTGGCACAGAAGTTAAACTCACTGGGGTCTGTAGTTTCCTGGGTTATTTTTATTTCCCTTTTTATAGATGGGCACTATATTTGCCCTTTTCCAGTCTTCTGGAATCTCTCCCGTCTCCCATGATTTTCCAAAGATAATAGCTAGAGGCTCAGATACCTCCTCTATTAGCTCCTTGAGTATTCTAGGATGCATTTCATCAGGCCCGGGTGACTTGCAGGCATCTAACTTTTCTAAGTGATTTTTAACTTGTTCTTTTTTTATTTTATCTGCTAAACCTACCCCCTTCCCATTAGCATTCACTATGTTAGGCATTCCTTCAGACTTCTCGGTGAAGACCGAAACAAAGAAGTCATTAAGCATCTCCGCCATTTCCAAGTTTCCTGTTACTGTTTCTCCCTCTTCACTAAGCAGTGGGCCTACCCTGTCTTTGGTCTTCCTCTTGCTTCTAATGTATTGATAAAAAGTCTTCTTGTTTCCCTTTATTCCCGTAGCTAGTTTGAGCTCATTTTGTGCCTTTGCCTTTCTAATCTTGCCCCTGCATTCCTGTGTTGTTTGCCTATATTCATCCTTTGTAATCTGTCCCAGTTTCCATTTTTGATATGACTCCTTTTTATTTTTTAGATCATGCAAGATCTCATGGTTAAGCCAAGGTGGTCTTTTGCCACATTTTCTATCTTTCCTAACCAGCGGAATAGCTTGCTTTTGGGCCCTTAATAGTGTCCCTTTGAAAAACTGCCAACTCTCCTCAGTTGTTTTTCCCCTCAGTCTTGATTCCCATGGGACCTTACCTATCAGCTCTCTGAGCTTACCAAAATCTGCCTTCCTGAAATCCATTGTCTCTATTTTGCTGTTCTCCCTTCTACCCTTCCTTAGAATTGCAAACTCTATGATTTCATGATCACTTTCACCCAGGCTGCCTTCTACTTTCAAATTCTCAACGAGTTCCTCCCTATTTGTTTAAATCAAGTCTAGAACAGCTTCCCCCCAGTAGCTTTTTCAACCTTCTGAAATAAAAAGTTGTCTCCAATGCAGTCCAGGAATTTGTTGGATAGTCTGTGCCCCGCTGTGTTATTTTCCCAACATATAGCCGGATAGTTGAAGTCCCCCATCACCACCAAATCATGGGCTTTGGATGATTTTGTTAGTTGCTTAAAAAAAGCCTCATCCACCTCTTCCACCTGGTTAGGTGGCCTGTAGTAGACTCCTAGCATGACATCTCCCTTGTTTTTTACCCCTTTTAGCCTAACCCAGAGACTCTCAACACTTCCGTCTCCTATGTCCATCTCTACCTCAGTCCAAGTGTGTACATTTTTAATATACAAGGCAACACCTCCTCCCTTTTTCCCCTGTCTATCCTTCCTGAGCAAGCTGTACCCATCCACACCAACATTCCAATCACGTGTATTATCCCACCAAGTTTCAGTGATGCCAACAATGTCATAGTTGTATTTATTTATTAGCACTTCCAGTTCTTCCTGCTTATTCCCCATACTTCTCGCATTTGTATATAGACATCTAAGATACTGGTTTGATCTTTCCTCCCAGTTTTGTCCTGACCCTCCTTTCTCTCTGACAATATAGCCCACACTCCCTCTCGTTTTTG
>NW_027055408.1:0-8000 GCF_011386835.1 Chrysemys picta bellii | reverse complement strand
TGCTGCAGGTACTGCTCTGGCTCACTGTAAATGGGGTGCTAGTGGAAGGGGAAATGGAGCCCCCTGGCACTCAGTAAAAGGGAAAGTGGTGGATTCTCCATCTCTTGATGTCATTTCATGAAGACTAGATGCCTTTCTGGAATGTGTGTGCCCAAAAAGTACCTATTGTACTATACAGGAAGCCTATGATATGCAGGGGGTTAGATGAGATGTTCTAAAGGTCTCTTCTGGCCATAAAGTGTAGTAATTTTGGAAACACTGAGTGTAGCATTGGGAGCAGCCTCTGATGCTTTACTGTCTAGCCGGCTTGCTTCCTAGAATGAAGACGCATCGAGTGGGGTGATCCACAGAGAGTAGCTGAAACCTTCAAAGTGTCAGGCCAGCAGCAGGACATTAGCACTTCAGGGGATTTGTGGGTGTGGCAGTGACATCAGAAAGGCCTTTTGCAGTGTAGTAGTTCCGGGGTGGGGCTCGTCCCTTCCTGGGGTACCTGGGAGCCAGGCCGCCCCGCTACAAAGCGAATAATAGTTAGGACCCAGACCTTTGGGTAGGGGCTGAGCACACAATTAGCAGTTCGGCGCTCAGGCCTTTGTGCAGGGACTGAGCACACAATCAACAGTTCAGAGCTCAGGCCCTTATGCAGGGACTGAGCACACAATCAACAGTTCAGAGCTCAGGCCCTTATGCAGGGACTGAGCACACAATCAACAGCTCCGGCCCTGGGTCAGGGCGGGGAACAAACCAGTAGTCAGTCAGCGGCCCAGGCCTTGTAGCAGGAGCTGGGTCAGTTTGGGTTAGCCCAGGCCCTAGGTCAGGGCGGGGCAGCAAACCAATCGTCAGTCAGAGGCCCAGGCCCCTTGGACAAGGAGGAGGAGAGACTGCCACCCAGCACGGGGTGGCAGGGGGGAACACAGGCCCACCCACTCCACTGTGTTCCAGCCCGGGGCCCTATCCGCAGCAGTCCGTCTGCCGCGCAGTCAGTGGGGATCCTGACCGCAACACACTGACATGGGTTCGGGGTCTGCTATCCCCGGGCCACTTCCCATCTCCTCCTCCATGGGTACCTGTTCCTCCTGAGTTCCGTCTGCTGGGTCGCAGATCATGGGCTCCTCCGGGCCCCGAGCAGCAGGTAGGTCTGTCACACCCTCTGGGCCCTTGGCGGGGGGAAGCTCAGACCGTTCCTCAGGATACCGGGCTCTCGGCAGGCTCAGGTCCGCGGGAGCTCGGGCACCAGCGTCTGTCCTCTCTCGCTGCCGGCCAGCTACTGAGCGCTGTGGCTTGGCCTTTATACTTCCTGTCCCGCCCCTTGACTTCCGGGGGGTGGGGACAGGCCGCGGTGGCCTTGACTTCCTGGGGCGCCTGGGAGCCAGGCCGCCCCGCTACATGCAGTATCTCAGCGTATTGGTCAAAGGTGTTAGGGAGGTGGTGACCTCAGAGAGAGATGCTGACATCAGTCAGGGGCGCAGGGACAGGGAAACCTCAGAGACCCCTGTGGCTTTGCTTTAGCAAGTCTCCTTCTCGAGGTCTCTCTTTGAGGACTGAGAGAGTATTAGGGTTCACGTATGTGAGTGCGAGCAGGAGCCTCTTTCGAGTTTTCTCCTTCCCTTTTACTGATTTTACTAGAAAACAGACGTCCCTGTTTAGAAGGTAAGAGCCTCCAAGAGGTTTTTGAACCTGCTCAGTCTGATCCACCTGGTGCCCGTTGAATTCTAGGCATGGACAACACTAGTTCAAGGTGACAGAATTTTGTAGTCCACACGGGATTTTGTCCCGTGGAATCACTGGGGACATTAGGGTTTGTCCTGTTCGTTTTATCTTTTCCACCATCCCTCCTTCCTTTCTCTTCATCTCTTACTTCTTTTGTCCTTTCTCCTGTTCCCCTCCCACCACCAGGAGTGGTGTGTGTGTGTGTGTGTGTGTGTGTGTGTGTTGCTGGGGATGATCTTCACCTCCTCTTGTGGGAAGTTCATCCAAAACTGTGGGGTTGAAATAGTGCTTGGACTCCACAGACACTAGATGCTGCCATCCTGTGGCTTAGCGTTAGTGTCTCGGATGACTTGGGCAAGATCTCAACCTCCCCGCAACCCACTTCACTGCTGCCAGAATCCCTCCTGCCCCCACTGCTAGACCCGCCTCCCAGCCCAACCTTGGTGGGGGTCTAGAAGAGGTTTCTGATGACTTAAGCTGTGGTTTGGAGGTGGAACAGCTGTCAAGGACACTGAGGGGGAGGTAGGAGGAGCTCACCCTAGAAGGAGGGGGATTGGCACTGGAGGTTACTAGAAAGGACAAGAAGACTCCATTCTGGGATTCAGGAGGTGAATTCATCCCTCAGTGTTGGGCAGGTGCTGAGTGGAAATACTGCTGGTTCCAGGTGCCCTTAATTCCCCCTGATTCCTCGTGGCGTTTGAGTCTGACAGGTTCTCATTCCCTTGCAGCAGGAGGGCGTCACGGCCAAAGTGAGGCACCAGCTCCGCATCATCCATCACTTGCGCCAGGTGCCTGAGACACTGCAGGGGTTGTGCCTCTGAGGCCTTCAGCAACTCCCGCTCCCTGTTGCAGGTACTGCTCTGGCTCACTGTAAATGGGGAGCTAGTGGAAGGGGAAATGGAGCCCCCTGGCACTCAGTGAAAGGGAAAGTGGTGGATTCTCCATCTCTTGAAGTCATTGAATGAAACTAGATGCCTTTCTGGAATGTTTGTGCCCAAAAAGTAACTATTGTCCTATACAGGAAGCCTATGATATGCAGGGGGTTAGATGAGATGCTCTAAAGGTCTCTTCTGGCCATAAAGTGTATTAATTTTGGAAACACTGAGTGTAGCATTGGGAGCAGCCTCTAATGTTTTACTGTCTAACCGGCTTGCTTCCTAGAATGAAGACGCATTGAGTGGGGTGATCCACAGAGAGTAGCTCAAACCTTCAAAGTGTCAGGCCAGCAGCAGGATATTAGCACTTCAGGGGATGGGTGGGTGTGGCAGTGACATCACAAAGGCCTTTTGCAGGAGCTCAGCCTATTGGTCAAAGTTGTTAGGGAGGTGGTGACCTCAGAGAGAGATGCTCACATCAGCCAGGCAAAACAGGGGCGCAGGGCCAGGGAAACCTCAGAGACCCCTGTGGCTTTGCTTCAGCAAGTCTCCTTCTCGAGCTCTCTTTGAGGACTGAGAGAGTATTAGGGTTCACATATGTGAGTGTGAGCAGGAGCCTTTTTCGAGTTTTCTCCTTTCCTTTTACCCATTTTACTAGAAAACAGAAGTCCCTGTTGAGAAAGTAAGTGCCTCGGAGAGGTTTGTAACCTGTTCAGTCTGATCCACCTGGTGCCATCTGAATTCTAGGCATGGAAAACACTAGTTTAAGGTGGCAGAATTTTATTCCCTCCCTGGGATTTTGTCCCGTAGAATCACTGGGGATATTAGGAAAACAACAAGGAGTCTGGTGGCACCTTAAAGACTAACAGATTTATTTGGGCATAAGCTTTCGTGAGTAAAAACCTCACTTCTTCGGATGCATAGAGTGAAAGTTACAGATGCAGGCATTATATACTGACACATGGAGAGCAGGGAGTTACTTCACAAGTGGAGAACCAGTGTTGACAGGGCCAATTCAAAAATCAGGGTGGATGTAGTCCACTCCCAATAATAGATGAGGAGGTGTCAATTCCAGGAGAGGAAAAGCTGCTTCTGTAGTGAGCCAGCCACTCCCAGTCCCTATTCAAGCCCAGATTAATGGTGTTGAATTTGCAAATGAATTTTAGTTCTGCTGTTTCTCTTTGAAGTCTGTTTCTGAAGTTTTTTTTGTTCAATGATAGTGACTTTTAAATCTGTAATAGAATGACCAGGGAGATTGAAGTGTTCACTTACTGGCTTATGTATGTTACCACTCCTGATGTCCGATTTGTGTCCATTTATTCTTTTGCGGAGGGACTGTCCGGTTTGGCCAATGTACATGGGAGAGGGGCATTGCTGGCACATGATGGCATATATGACATTAGTGGATGTGCAGGTGAATGAGTCCCTGATGGTGTGGCTGATGTGGTTGGGTCCTCTGATGCTGTTGCCAGAGTAGATATGGGGACAGAGTAGGCAACGAGGTTTGCTACGGGGATAGGTTCCTGGGTTGGTGTTTCTGTGGTGTGGTGTGTAGTTGCTGGTGAGTATTTGCTTCAGGTTGGGGGGTTGTCTGTAAGCGAGGACTGGCCTGCCTCCCAAGGTCTGTGAGAGTGAGGGATCATTTTCCAGGATAGGTTGTAGATCGTGGATAATGCGCTGGAGAGGTTTTAGCTGGGGGCTGTATGTGATGGCCAGTGGTGTTCTGTTCTTGTTCTTGTTGGGCCTGTCCTGTAGTAGGTGATTTCTGGGTACCCGTCTTGCTCTGTCAATCTGTTTCCTCACTTCCCCAGGTGGGTATTGTAGTTTTACGAATGCTTGATAAAGATCTTGTAGGTGTTTGTCTCTGTCTGAGGGGTTGGAGCAAATTCGGTTGTATCTTAGGGCTTGGCTGTAGACAATGGATCGTGTGATGTGTCTTGGATGGAAGCCGGAGGCATGTAGGTACGTATAGCGGTCAGTAGGTTTCCAGTATAGGGTGGTGTTTATGTGACCATCACTTATTTGTACTGTAGTGTCCAGGAAGTGGATCTCTTGTGTGGACTGGTCCAGGCTGAGGTTGATGGTGGGGTGGAAATTGTTGAAGTCCAGGTGGAATTCTTCAAGGGCCTCCTTTCCGTGGGTCCATATGATGAAGATGTCGTCAATGTAGCGCAAGTAGAGGAGGGGCACTAGGGGACGAGAGCTGAGGAAGCGTTGTTCTAAGTCATCCATAAAAATGTTGGCATACTGTGGGGCCATGCGAGTACCCATAGCAGTGCCACTGACTTGAAGGTATAAGTTGTCCCCAAATCTGAAGTGGTTGTGGGTGAGGACAAAGTCACAAAGCTCAGCCACCAGGCTTGCTGTGGCCTCATCAGGGATACTGTTCCTGACAGCTTGTAGTCCATCCTCATGTGGAATATTGGTATAAAGTGCTTCTACATGCATGGTGGCCAGGATGGTGTTTCCAGGAAGAACATCAATGCATTGTAGTTTCCTCAGGAAGTTGGTGGTGTCTCGAAGATAGCTGGGAGTGCTGGTAGCATAGGGCCTGAGGAGAGAGGCCAAATAGCCAGATAATCCTGCCGTCAGAGTGCCAATGCCTGAGATGATGGGGCGTCCAGGGTTTCCGGGTTTATGGATCTTGGGTAGCAGATAGAATACCCCTGGTCGGGGTTCTGGGGGTGTGTCCATGTAGATTTGTTCCCGTACTGTAGCTGGGAGTTTCTTGAGCAGATGGTGTAGTTTCTTTTGGTATTCCTCAGTGGGATCAGAGGATAGTGGCCTGTAGAATGTGGTCTTGGAGAGTTGCCTGGCAGCCTCCTGTTCATAATCTGACCTGTTCATTATGACTACAGCACCTCCTTTGTCAGCCCCTTTGATGATAATGTCAGAGTTGTTTCTGAGGCTGTGGATGGCATTGCGTTCTGTACGGCTGAGGTTATGGGACAAGTGATGTTGTTTGTCCACAATTTCAGCCTGTGCACGTCTGCGGAAACACTCTATGTAGAGGTCCAGTCTGTCATTTCGACCGTCAGGAGGAGTCCACGCAGAATTCTTCTTTTTGTAGTGTTGGTAGGAGGGTTCCTGTGGGTCAGTGCACTGTTCAGTGGTGCGTTGAAAATATTCCTTGAGTCGGAGACGAGGAAAGTAGGCTTCCAGATCACCGCAGAACTGTATCATGTTCGTGGGGACGGTGGGACAGAAAGAGAGTCCCCGAGATAGGACAGACTCTTCTGCTGGGCTAAGCGTGTGGTTGGAAAGATTGACAATGTTGTTAGATGAGTTGAGGGTACCATTGTTATAGCCCCTAGTGGCAGGTATTAGTTTAGATAACTTACAGTCCTTTTTCCTCTGTAGAGAAGTGAAGTGTGCATTGTAAATGGCTTGTCTCATTTTTGTAAAGTCCAGCCACGTGGAAGTTTGTGTAGAAGGCTGGTATTGTATGAGAGTCTCCAGTTCTGAGAGCTCATTCTTGATCTTCTCCTGTCTGCTGTACAGGATGCTGATCAGGTGGTTCCTCAGTTTCTTTGAGAGAGTGTGTGGCACAATCTCTCACCATACTCAGTGTAGTGTGTTGATTGCAATGGATTTTTTACCTTCCGTCCTTTTGGTATGATGTCCATCTGTTTGCATTTGGAGAGGAAGATGATGTCTGTCTGTATCTGTGCAAGTTTTTTGTTGAGGTTGATGGATTTCCACTCCATACGGCTAAATTTAGTGCCTTGCATGGTGTCAAGTATCAGGGGGTAGCCATGTTAGTCTGTATCTACAAAAACAACAAGGAGTCTGGTGGCACCTTAAAGACTAACAGATTTATTTGGGCATAAGCTTTCGTGAGTAAAAACCTCACTTCTTCGGATGCATAGAGTGAAAGTTACAGATGCAGGCATTATATACTGACACATGGAGAGCAGGGAATTACTTCACAAGTGGAGAACCAGTGTTGACAGGGCCAATTCAAAAATCAGGGTGGATGTAGTCAACTCCCAATAATAGATGAGGAGGTGTCAATTCCAGGAGAGGAAAAGCTGCTTCTGTAGTGAGCCAGCCACTCCCAGTCCCTATTCAAGCCCAGATTAATGGTGTTGAATTTGCAAATGAATTTTAGTTCTGCTGTTTCTCTTTGAAGTCTGTTTCTGAAGTTTTTTTTGTTCAATGATAGTGACTTTTAAATCTGTAATAGAATGACCAGGGAGATTGAAGTGTTCACATACTGGCTTATGTATGTTACCATTCCTGATGTCCGACATGGGGACATTAGGGTTTGTCCTTTTCCTTTTACCTTTTCCTCCATCCCTCCTTCCTTTCTCTTCATCTCTTACTTCTTTTGTCCTTTCTCTTGTTCCCCTCACACCACCAGGAGTGGTGTGTGTGTGTGTGTGTGTGTGTGTGTGTGGTGCTGATGGTTCTCTTCTCCTCCCCTTGTGGGGAGTTGATCCAAAACTGTGGGGTTGAAATAGTGCTTGGACCCCACTGACAGTAGATGCTGCCATTGTGTGACTTAGCATTAGTGTCTGGGATGACTTGGGTCAAGATCTCAACCTCCCTGCAACCCACTTCACTGCTGTCAGAATCCCTCCTGCACACCCTGTTAGAGCCGCCTCCCTGCCCAACCTGTGTCGGGGTGGAGAAGAGGGTTCTGATGACTTGAGCTGTGGTTTGGAGGTGGAATATCTGTGAAGGGCACTGAGCAGGAGGTAGCAGGAGCTCACCCTACAAGGAGGGGGGTTGGCTCTGGAGGTTTCTAGAAAGGACAAGAAGACTCCATTTTGGGGTTCAGGAGGTGAATTCATCTCTCATTGACGGGCAGGTGCTGGGTGGAAATACTGCTGGTTCCAGGTTCCCTTAATTCCCCCTGATTCCTCGGGGCGTTTGAGTCTCTGACAGGTTCTCGTTCCCTTGCAGCAGGAGGACGTCAGGGCCAAAATGATGCACCAGCTCCGCATCATCCTGCACTTACGCCACGTGCCTGAGACACTGCAGGGGCTGCGCCGCTGAGGCCTTCAGGAACTCCCGCTCCCTGCTGCAGGTACTGCTCTGTCTCACTGTAAATGGCGAGCTAGTGGAAGGGGAAATGGAGCCCCCTGGCCCTCACTAAAAGGGAAAGTGATGGATTCTCCATCTCTTAATGTCATTTAATTTAGACTAGATACCTTTCTGGAATGTTTGTGCCCAAAAAGTAACTATTGTACTATACAGGAAGCCCATGATATGCAGGGGCTTAGATGAGATGCTCTAAAGGTCTCTTCTGGCCATAAAGTGTAGTAATTTTGGAAACACGGAGTGTAGCATTGGGAGCAGCCTCTGATGTTTTACTGTCTAGCCGGCTTGCTTCCTAGAATGAAGACCCATTGAGTGGGGTGATTCACACAGAGTAGCTCAAACCTTCAAAGTGTCAGGCCAGCAGGAGGACAT
>NW_027055407.1:0-8000 GCF_011386835.1 Chrysemys picta bellii | reverse complement strand
TAGCACTTCAGGGTTTGGTTGGGTGTGGCAGTGACATCACAAAGGCCTTTTGCAGGACGTCAGCTTATTGGTCAAATGTGTTAGGGAGGTGGTGATCTCAGAGAGAGATGCTGACATGAGGGCCAGGGAAACCTCAGAGACCCCTCTGTCTTTGCTTCAGCAAGTCTCCTCCTTGAGGTCTCTCTTTGAGGAAAGTAAGTGCCTCGGAGAGGTTTGTATCCTGTTCAGTCTGATCCACCTGGTGCCAGCTGAATTCTAAGCATGGAAAACACTAGTTCAAGGTGGCAGAATTTTATTCCCTCCCTGTGATTTTGTCCCGTAGAATCACTGGGGACATTAGTGTTTGTCCTTTTCGTTTTACCTTTTCCTCCCTCCCTCCTTCCTTTCTCTTCATCTCTTACTTCTTTTGTCCTTTCTCCTGTTCCCCTCCCACCACCGGGAGTGGGTTGTGTGTGTGTGTGTGTTTGTGTGTTGCTGGGGGTGCTCTTCACCTCCCTTTGTGGGGAGTTCATCGAAACCTGTGTGGTTGAAATAGTGCTTGGACTCCACTGACACTAGATGCTGCCATCATGTGGATTAGCATTGGTGTCTGGGATGACTTGGGGCAAGATCTCAACCTCCCCGGCACCCACTTCACTGCTGGCAGAATCCCTCCTGCCACCCCTGCTAGAGCCGCCTCCCTGGCCAACCTGGGTGGGGGTGGAGAAGAGGGTTCTGATAACTTGAGCTGTGGTTTGGTGGTGGAACATCTGTCAAGGGCACTGAGAGGGAGGTAGCAGCAGCTCACCCTTCAAGGAGGGGATTTGGCACTGGAGGTTACTAGAAAGGACAAGAAGACTCCATTCTGGGGTTCAGGAGGTGAATTCATCCCTCAGCGGTGGGCAGGTGCTGAGTGGAAATACTGCTGGTTCCCGGTGCCCTTAATTCCCCCTGATTCCTCGGGGCGTTTGAGTCTCTGACAGGTTCTCGTTCCCTTGCAGCAGGAGGACGTCACGGCAAAAGTGATGCACCCGCATCATCCGCCACTTGCGCCAGGTGCCTGAGACACTGCAGGGGCTGTTCCTCTGAGTCTTTCAGCAACTCCCGCTCCCTGCTGCAGGTACTGCTCTGTCTCACTGTAAATGGGGAACTAGTGGAAGGGGAAATGGAGCCCCCTGGCACTCACTAAAAGGGAAAGTGGTGGATTCTCCATCTCTTGATGTCATTGAATGAAGACTAGATGCCTTTCTGGAATGTGTGTGCCCAAAAAGTAACTATTGTACTATACAGGAGGCCTATGATATACAGGGGCTTAGATGAGATGCTCTAAAGGTCTCTTGTGGCCATAAAGTCTACAAATTTTGGAAACACTGAGTGTAGTATTGGGAGCAGCCTGTGATGTTTTAGTGTCTAGCCGGCTTGCTTCCTAGAATGAAGACGCATTGAGTGGGGTGATCCACAGAGAGTACCTGTGTCAAGGCTGTATCCCCACTTTGAAGTTTAGGGTACAAATGTAGGGGCCTGCATGAAAACTTCTAAGCTTAACCACCATCCCAAGGCTAATTTCCTCCCCTGGGTAGCCTTGAGAAACCTTTCAGCAATTTCCTGGTGAATACAGATCCAAACCCCTTGGATCTTAAAACAAGGAGAAATTAACCATCCCCCCTCCTTCCTCCCACCAACTCCTGGTGAATCAAGATCCAAACTCCTTGGATCTTAAAACAAGGAAAAATCAATCAGGTTCTTATAAATAAGGCTTTTAATTAAAGAAAAAGGTAAAAATCATCTCTGTAAAATCAGTATGGAAATTAACCTTACAGGGTAATCAAACTTAAAGAGCTCAGAGGACTCCCCTCTAGTCTTAGGTTCAAAGTACAGCAAACAAAGATAAACACTCTAGTAAAAGGTACATTTACAAGTTGAGAAAACAAAGGAAAACTAACACGCCTTGTTTGAAATAGGAGAGACTTGTTTAGAAAGATGTGGAGAACCTGGATTGATGTCTGGTCCCTCTCAGTCCCGAGGGCGAACACCCACACAAACAAAGAACACAAACAAAAGCCTTCCCCTCCCCAAGATTTGAAAGTATCTTGTCCCCTTATTGGTCCTTTAGGTCAGATGCCAGCCAGGTTACCTGAGCTTCTTAACCCTTTAGAGGGAAAAGGATTTTGGAGTCTCTGGCCAGGAGGATTTTATAGTACTGTACACAGGACAGCTGTTACCCTTCCCTTTATAGTTATGACAACCTCAAACCTTCAAAGTGTCAGGCCAGCAGCAGGACATTAGCACTTCAGGGTTTGGTTGGGTGTGGCAGTGACATCACAAAGGCCTTTTGCAGGATGTCAGCTTATTGGTCAAATGTGTTAGAGAGGTGGTAACCTCAGAGAGAGATGCTGACATCAGCCTGGGAGGACAGGAGCACAGGGCCAGGGAAACCTCAGAGACCCTGTGGCTTTGCTTCAGCAAGTCTCCTTCTCGGGGTCTTTCTTTGAGGACTGAGAGAGTATTAGTGTTCACGTACGTGAGTGCGTGCAGGAGCCTCTTTCGACTTTTCTCCTTTCCTTTTACTGATTTTACTAGAAAACAGACGTCCCTGTTTAGAAGGTAAGAGCCTCCAAGAGGTTTTGGCAGCTGCTCAGTCTAATCCATCTGGTGCCAGCTGAATTCTAGGCATGGAAAACAGTAGTTTAAGATGGCAGAATTTTATTCCATCCCTTGGATTTTGTGCCGTAGAATCACTGGGGACATTAGGGTTTGTCCTTTTTGTTTTACCTTTTCCTCCATCCCTCCTTCCTTTCTCTTCATCTCTTACTTCTTTTGTCCTTTCTCCTGTTCCCCTCCCACCACCAGGAGTGGTGTGTGTGTGTGTGTGTGTGTGTGTGTGTGTGTTGCTGGGGGTGCTCATCACCTCTCCTTATGGGAAGTTCATCGAAAACTGTGGGGTTGAAATAGTGTTTGGACTCCACTGACACTAGATGCTGCCATCCTGTGGCTTAGCATTAGTGTCTGGGATGACTTGGGTCAAGATCTCAACTTCCCCGCAACCCACTTCACTGCTGCCAGAATCCCTCCTGCCCCCCCTGCTAGAGCCGCCTCCCTGGCCAACCTGGGTGGGGGTGGAGAACAGTGTTTTTTTCATACATTCATAGATTCTAGGACTGGAAGGGACCTCGAGAGGTCATCGAGTCCAGTCCCCTGCCCGCATGGCAGGACCATGTAACGGACTTATTAGATAAGGGAAATGCGGTGGACCTAATATACCTGGATTTCAGTAAAGCGTTTGATACTGTACCCCATGAGGAATTATTGGTTAAACTGGAAAACATGGGGATCGATATGAAAATCCAGAGGTGGATAAATTATTGGTTAATGGGGAGAATGCAGCGGGTCGTATTAAAGGGTGAACTGTCGGGTTGGAGGGAGGTTACTAGTGGAGTGCCTCAAGGTTCGGTTTTGGGACCCATTTTATTTAATCTATTTATAACTGACCTCGGAACCGATTGCAAGAGTGGGCTGATAAAGTTTGCGGATGATACGAAGGTGGGAGGAGTTGCAAATTCGGAGGAGGATAGGGGTATTCTGCAGGGAGACTTGAATGAGCTTGTGAATTGGAGTGTCAGAAATAAGATGAAATTTAATAGTGAAAAGTGTAAGGTGATGCACTTGGGGATGACTAATAACAATTTTAGTTACAAGATGGGGACGCATTGGTTAGAAGTAACGGAAGAGGAGAAGGACCTAGGGGTCCTTGTAGACCGCAGGATGACTATGAGTCGACAATGTGACGTGGCTGTGAAAAAAGCCAATGCGGTCTTGGGATGTATTAGGCGAGGTATATCTAGTAGGGATAAGGAGGTCCTGCTTCCGTTTTATACGGCGCTGGTGAGACCTCATTTGGAGTACTGTGTGTAGTTCTGGTCTCCCATGTTTAAAAAAGATGAACTCAAATTGGAACGGGTGCAGAGAAGGGCGACTAGGATGATCAGAGGAATGGAAAACCTGTCGTATGAAAAGAGATTAGAGGAGCTCTGGTTGTTTAGTCTGACAAAACGAAGGCTGAGGGAGGATATGATTGCTATCTTTAAATATATCAGAGGGATAAATACAAGGGAGGGAGAGGAATTATTTCAGCTGAGTACTAATGTGGACACGAGAACCAATGGATATAAACTGGCCGTGGGGAAGTTCAGGCTTGAAATCAGACGAAGGTTTCTGACCGTCAGAGGGGTGAAATATTGGAACGGCCTTCCGAGGGAAACGGTGGGGGCAACGGACCTGTCTGGTTTTAAGATTAAGTTGGATAAGTTTATGGAGGGAATGGTTTAATGGTAAAACATAGTAGCCGAGGAAAACCAAGCAATGGTACGTAAATAGCATAATGACAAACAAGGGTCAGGCTAGAGACTCTTGCCAACATGCTCGGGGTATTACTGATCGCCATATTTGGGGTCGGGAAGGAATTTTCCTCCAGCGTAGATTGGCTGAGCCGCTGGAGGTTTTTCGCCTTCCTCCGCAGCATGGGGCAGGGATCACTAGCAGGAGGGTCCCTGCCGATTGAAGTCACTAAAACACAGGATTGGGGACTTCAACGGCACAGTCCAGGGAAGGGTCTTGTGGCCTGCAGCATGCAGGGGGTCAGACCAGATGATCATAATGGTCCCTTCTGACCTTAAAGTCTATGAGTCTATGAGACCAAATACCATCCCTGATAGACATTTATCTAACCTACTCTTAAATATCTCAAGAGATGGAGATTCCACAACCTCCCTCGGCAATTTATTCCAGTGTTTAACCACCCTGACAGTTAGGAACTTTTTCCTAATGTCCAACCTAGACCTCCCTTGCTGCACTTTAAACCCATTGCTTCTGGTTCTATCCTTAGAGGCTAAGGTGAACAAGTTTTCTCCCTCCTCCTTATGACACCCTTTTAAATACCTGAAAACTGCTATCATGTCTCCTCTCAGTCTTCTCTTTTCCAAACTAAACAAAGCCAATTCTTTCAGCCTTCCTTCATAGGTCATGTTCTCAAGACCTTTAATCATTCTTGTTGCTCTTCTCTGGACCCTTTCCAATTTCTCCACATCTTTTTTAAAATGCGGTGCCCAGAACTGGACACAATACTCCAGCTGAGGCCTAAGGAGAGCAGAGTAGAGCGGAAGAATGACTTCTCGTGTCTTGCTCACAACACACCTGTTAATACATCCCAGAATCAGGTTTGCTTTTTTTGCAACAGCATCACACTGTTGACTCATATTTAGCTTGTGGTCCACTATAACCCCTAGATCCCTTTCTGCCGTACTCCTTCCTAGACAGTCTCTTCCCATTCTGTATGTGTGAAACTGATTGTTCCTTCCTAAGTGGAGCACTTTGCATTTGTCTTTGTTAAACTTCATCCTCTTTAACTCAGACCATTTCTCCAATTTGTCCAGATCATTTTGAATTATGACCCTGTCCTCCAAAGCAGTTGCAATCCCTCCCAGTTTGGTATCATCCGCAAACTTAATAAGCGTACTTTCTATGCCAATATCTAAGTCGTTGATGAAGATATTGAACAGCGCCGGTCCCAAAACAGACCCCTGCGATACCCCACTCGTTATGGCTTTCCAGCAGGATTGGGAACTATTAATAACAACTCTCTGAGTACGGTTATCCAGCCAGTTATGCACCCACCTTATAGTAGCCCCATCTAAATTGTATTTGCCTAGTTTATCAATAAGAATATCATGCGAGACCGTATCAAATGCCTTACTAAAGTCTAGGTATACCACATCCACAGCCTCACCCTTATCCACAAGGCTCGTTATCCTATCAAAGAAAGCTATCAGATTGGTTTGACGTGATTTGTTCTTCACAAATCCATGCTGGCTGTTCCCTATCACCTTACCACCTTCCAAGTGTTTGCAGATGATTTCCTTAATTACTTGCTCCATTATCTTCCCTGGCACAGAAGTTAAACTCACTGGGGTCTGTAGTTTCCTGGGTTGTTTTTATTTCCCTTTTTATAGATGGGCACTATATTTGCCCTTTTCCAGTCTTCTGGAATCTCTCCCGTCTCCCATGATTTTCCAAAGATAATAGCTAGAGGCTCAGATACCTCCTCTATTAGCTCCTTGAGTATTCTAGGATGCATTTCATCAGGCCCGGGTGACTTGCAGGCATCTAACTTTTCTAAGTGATTTTTAACTTGTTCTTTTTTTATTTTATCTGCTAAACCTACCCCCTTCCCATTAGCATTCACTATGTTAGGCATTCCTTCAGACTTCTCGGTGAAGCCCGAAACAAAGAAGTCATTAAGCATCTCCGCCATTTCCAAGTTTCCTGTTACTGTTTCTCCCTCTTCACTAAGCAGTGGGCCTACCCTGTCTTTGGTCTTCCTCTTGCTTCTAATGTATTGATAAAAAGTCTTCTTGTTTCCCTTTATTCCCGTAGCTAGTTTGAGCTCATTTTGTGCCTTTGCCTTTCTAATCTTGCCCCTGCATTCCTGTGTTGTTTGCCTATATTCATCCTTTGTAATCTGTCCCAGTTTCCATTTTTGATATGACTCCTTTTTATTTTTTAGATCATGCAAGATCTCATGGTTAAGCCAAGGTGGTCTTTTGCCACATTTTCTATCTTTCCTAACCAGCGGAATAGCTTGCTTTTGGGCCCTTAATAGTGTCCCTTTGAAAAACTGCCAACTCTCCTCAGTTGTTTTTCCCCTCAGTCTTGATTCCCATGGGACCTTACCTATCAGCTCTCTGAGCTTACCAAAAGCTGCCTTCCTGAAATCCATTGTCTCTATTTTGCTGTTCTCCCTTCTACCCTTCCTTAGAATTGCAAACTCTATGATTTCATGATCACTTTCACCCAGGCTGCCTTCTACTTTCAAATTCTCAACAAGTTCCTCCCTATTTGTTAAAATCAAGTCTAGAACAGCTTCCCCCCAGTAGCTTTTTCAACCTTCTGAAATAAAAAGTTGTCTCCAATGCAGTCCAGGAATTTGTTGGATAGTCTGTGCCCCGCTGTGTTATTTTCCCAACATATAGCCGGATAGTTGAAGTCCCCCATCACCACCAAATCTTGGGCTTTGGATGATTTTGTTAGTTGCTTAAAAAAAGCCTCATCCACCTCTTCCACCTGGTTAGGTGGCCTGTAGTAGACTCCTAGCATGACATCTCCCTTGTTTTTTACCCCTTTTAGCCTAACCCAGAGACTCTCAACACTTCCGTCTCCTATGTCCATCTCTACCTCAGTCCAAGAGTGTACATTTTTAATATACAAGGCAACACCTCCTCCCTTTTTCCCCTGTCTATCCTTCCTGAGCAAGCTGTACCCATCCACACCAACATTCCAATCACGTGTATTATCCCACCAAGTTTCAGTGATGCCAACAATGTCATAGTTGTATTTATTTATTAGCACTTCCAGTTCTTCCTGCTTATTCCCCATACTTCTTGCATTTGTATATAGGCATCTAAGATACTGGTTTGATCTTTCCTCCCAGTTTTGTCCTGACCCTCCTTTCCCTCTGACAATATAGCCCACACTCCCTCTCGTTTTTGACCCATCTCCCCGGTCTCCATGTTCCCCACTTACCTGTGGGCTTTGCTCACCTGTCCCCGTCGAACCTAGTTTAAAGCCCTCCTCACTAGGTTAGCCAGTCTGTGTCCAAAGGTACTAATAACTTGAGCTGTGGTTTGGAGGTGGAACAGCTGTCAAGGGCACTGAGGGGGAGATAGCAGGAGCTCATCCTTCAAGGAGGGGGGTTGTCACTGGAGGTTACTAGAAAGGACAAGAAGACTCCATTCTGGGGTTCAGGAGGTGAATTTATCCCTCAGTGGTGGGCAGGTGATGGGTGGAAGTAGTGCTGGTTCCAGGTGCCCTTAATTCCCGCTGATTCCTCGGGGCGTTTGAGTCTCTGACAGGTTCTCGTTCCCTTGCAGCAGGAGGACGTCACGGCCAAAAGTGATGCACCAGCTCCGCATCATCCGGCACTTGCGCCAGATTCCTGAGACACTGCAGGGGCTGTGCCTCTGAGGCCA
>NW_027055406.1:0-8000 GCF_011386835.1 Chrysemys picta bellii | reverse complement strand
TTGCAGCATGAAATTCTGAGACCCCAGCAGTGGGAGAGGATGAGAGTCCATGAGACGGAATCGCTCTGATGAGAGAGAACCACCATGTTAGAGGATTTCTGTGCCAAATTCACAGCATCAGCAATGGTGAACCCCAAATCCAGGTCCCTGACCAGATTCTATGAGTGTGGTAACCAGAAGCTTCTGCTCCCAGCCACAGTGACACAAGTACCTTGAAAGGCTTCACTAAGCTCCAGATACAGGTGTCAATCATTTCCTACGTTTGTGTCCATCTCCTCTCAGTCCCTGGATTTGAAAGAGAGAAGAATCTTGCCCTGGCCAGGGAGCAAAAAATGAACTAGATAAACTGACCAATTAGACATGGAAAGAACCATTAAACAAAAAAATGACACATGGCTGTAAACTGGCCCTCAAACTAGCTAATATTAATTGGCTAATTTCTTGTAGGTTGTTAACAACAATATTTACCCAATATTATGGATTTCAAAAGGATTTACACATGTGGAAAAATCAGTTTCCCAGCCTCTTGGCACTGAAATACACATTACACTGCTGTGTATAGCTTTTTCTTGTTGGCATTTGTAAAGATGGCCAAGAACAAGATCATGTTCTGCTGAGGTTTGTGAGAGAAATAAGCAACTAGTACACCTCTACCTCGATATAACGCTGTCCTCGGGAGCCAAAAAATCGTGTTATTTCGGACTTGCTTTGATCCACCAGAGTGCGCCGCCTCCCCCCCCCCGGAGCGCTGCTTTACCGTGTTATATTCGAATTCGCATTATATCAGGGTAGAGATGTATAACTGTTGCAAAAAACTGGGCACAAAATTCAAGTAACCTTGAACAGCAAGCGCAAACAGTTTGGGAAGGGAAAGATTAGGGTGTGTAATGATGCTTACTAATTTGGGAAATTGGTAACAGACAAGGTACATACATGGGAAATAGTGAGTTAACATTTTGAAGCAGATTATGCTGCAACTAATCAGTTCTGAATCAGTATGGTAAAGCATTTAACCTCTTCCCTTCTATGTTTGTGCTGATTAATCTTTAACTAAAAAGCTTTGGTAATAAATGTCACTGAGTGATTATCTGATGTCTTATTGATAAAAGAATCAAGTAATAAGTATGAAAGTGTTGCAGCAAAGGTAGGTCTTGAGGGGGGAAAACTTTGAGGACAAGGGTAACATTCTTCCAGGTTAGTATGGCGAGAGCAATTCCACATGTAGGGGATGGCATGGAAGGAAGCACATAGATGACTGTGGAAGAAGTTTGGACAAAGAGGCAACAATAACAAAGCTACCGTCATTGGCGGAACACAGGGGATGGGGGTAAGACACTAAATATGATGGTATAGCGACATGAGTCCTGTGGCACCTTATAGACTAACAGACGTGTTGGAGCATGAGCTTTTGTGGGTGAATACCCACTTCGTCAGACGCATGGGTATTCACCCACGAAAGCTTATGGTCCAATACTTCTGTTAGTCTATAAGGTGCCACAGGACTCTTTGTCGCTTTTTACAGATCCAGACTAACACGGCTACCCCCCTGATATATGATGGTATAGACGGTGAATGAGGAAGAATTACATGGTGAATGAAGCTGGTGTCCATAGAAGTGGTGGCACTTCCTTAATTAAACAAAGTGCTCTAAAATGCACATGCACAGGCAGATTGCCTTGATCATTACTGTGTTACATCAGGGGAAGAGATAGAATTTGTGCTGTAAATTTGGGCTCATTAGGTCAGCTTCTCTACAGTGAGCTGCTTTTAACATTTCTTATCTTTTTTCCCCAGCAGAGCTAAGGAGGGGAGAGGGGTTGTTTCCCCACCCATCCCTGGTGTAAGGTTAGCTGAACTCCCTACTCCATTTTGGAACTGGGGCTGGGAAATAGAGATGTAACTTGTAGTGACTTCCTAGGTGGGGCTTGTCCCCCAGCCTTACCTTTCCTCTGTAGAGTCTCCTTCCCATACTCTAGAGAACTCCTTAGCCAGGAAATACATTCCTCTTCCAGGTAGTGTTTCCACCACTGGTTGTCAAATACTTCAGCATCCCATCTCCTCTTGGTGATCTGAGCCCCAATATCTGCTGCTACCCAAGTCATGGTCTCCTTATTGAAGGTAAGAAAGTCTCGTCCGTCATAGGAATCCTGGTAAAACCCCCAAGTGGTGTTGTCTTCCCGGAGATCACAGCCGGTTATCATTTGGATAATGTGAAACCCTGAAACACAGCTGAGGGTCAGCAGCAGCCTCTCTCTGAAAATCTCACCAAGACCCCACTGCAGATAGCCCAGTAGTTCTTCTCCTTGCTACTGGACCCTCCCTCCCCTGAGAAATGGGGTTCCCACTTATGCTGTTGGGTCCTACACCCTCCCAGCTCCTTTCAGGAGGGAACCCAAACCCACAGGGGGCGCCCTCTTCATCCGTTGGGTCTTGTACACTAAAGACCCCCCGCTGCATAGAGCTCACAACCTTCAAGGAGTACCTCACTGCTGCTTGTTCTTGTATGCTCCCTGCAGGGCGTGCAGGGAGGCACAACCCCAAAGGGAGTACTCCGGATATTGCAGGGGTCTATCCCCTCCAGCTCTCTTCTGCTGTCTGAGGATCCACCCCAGTTCTGATAGTCAGGGTCATTTTAGGAAAGAGAGGGAGTGCAGGGTGTCTGTATCCCACTCTCTCCTGTTCTGGTTGTATTAATTTTGCAGGTCCACAGGGTCACTTGGTCCCCCACTTCCTCCATTCACAGTACCCCCATGTCCCTGTGGGGAGGGGGTACAGGTCTGTCCCCCACACTAACCTCTGCTCTGATTTAATGACCTCACAGAATCCCCAGGTCACTCTGTTTCCCCGCCCCATCTTCCCCGTGCTCCCAACTCAATCTAGGAATGGCAACAAACCAACTTCGGATGCTTGGCCTCTTTTTCATGTGGCCACTGTCTCAAGGTTCCCTGTAAGGATGAGAACATTGACGGCCCTTAGTTCAGCTGGCCACCATTTTCCTACAGCCAGGCTAATCTTCACAACAACGGCCACCATCTCGCACACAACCAAGACCAGGCTTAGTTTATACAGCCACCCCTGGGCTGAGAGGAGGCAGGGAGGTAGACGGGGGGGAACACTGAGATGGGGACAGTAAGGAGAATTTAGGGGACAAAGAGGGAACGGATCAAATCCCTAGCCTGGCAAACAGGGCAGAATGTGGGGGTACAAAAATAATCCACACATGGTCCCAAATATTTTCACCCTTCCCCCCGCCTGCATTAGATACATTGAGGTAAACGCCTAGATTTTCAGCAATGCCTCTGCATATCAGACACCCAAAAATCACTAATTACTATCCCTCAGTGATACCCCTCAGGCCAGCTCTAGTGCCCTCTAGTGCAGCACTCATGTCGTGGTGCCAGGGGACCAGTTGACCCCGCACCTTCTCAGTTCCTTCTCGCCAGCAACTCCAACAGAGGGGTAGGATGGTGGCTCATAGAATTGACATGTGCAACACATCTCAAAGAACAACAGTTACAGAAACTTTAGTAAAGGACAGTTATCTGTTGGCAGCCGGTTTCAAGCAGAGTGCCCCAAGGGTCGGTCCTGGGGCCGGTTTTGTTCAATATCTTCATTAATGATCTGGAGGATGGCGTGGACTCCACTCTCAGCAAGTTTGCAGATGACACTAAACTGGGAGGAGTGGTAGATACGCTGGAGGGTAGAGATAAGATACAGAAGGACCTAGACAAATTAAGAGGATTGGGCCAAAAGAAACCTGATGAGGTTCAACAAGGACAAGTGCAGAATCCTGCACTTAGGATGGAAGAATCGCATGCACTGTTACAGACTAGGGACCGAATGGCTAGGAAGCAGTTCTGCAGAAAAGGACCTAGGGGTTACAGTGGACGAGAAGCTGGATATAAGTCAACAGTGTGCCCTTGTTGCCAAGAAGGCTAATGGCATTTTGGGCTGTATAAGTAGGAGCATTGCCAGCAGATCAAGGGACATGATCATTCCCCTCTATTCAACATTGGTGAGGCCTCATCTGGAGTACTGTGTCCAGTTTTGGACCCCACACTACAAGAAGGATGTGGAAAAATTGGAAAGAGTCCAGCGGAGGGCAACAAAAATGATTAGGGGGCTAGAGCACATGACTTATGAGGAGAGGGTGAGGGAACTGGGATTGGTTAGTCTGCAGAAGAGAAGAATGAGGGGGGATTTGATAGCTGCTTTCAACTATCTGAAAGGGGGTTCCAAAGAGGATGGATCTAGTCTGTTCTCAGTGGTACTTGATGACAGAACAAGGAGTAATGGTCTCAAGTTGCAGTTGGGGAGGTTTAGGTTGGATATTAGGAAAAACTTTTTCACTAGGAGGGTGGTGAAGCACTGGAATGGGTTACCTAGGGAGGTGGTGGAATCTCCTTCCTTAGGGGTTTTTAAGGTCAGGCTTGACAAAGCCCTGGCTGGGATGATTTAGTGGGGAATTGGTCCTGCTTTGAGCAGGGGGTTGGACTAGGTGACCTTCTAAGGTCCCTTCCAACCCGGATATTCTATGATTCTATGGTTCCGTAACTGGTGTTCTTCGAGATGTGTTGCTCATGTCTATTCCACAGTAGGTGTGTGTGCTCACCACGTGCACCGGTGCCGGAAGTTTTTCCCTCAGCAGTATCCGTAGGGGGAGCGCCACTGCGACCCCTGGAGTGGTGCCGCTATAGCGCACTATAAAGGGAGCCGCACGCTCCCCCCACCCTAAGTTCCTTCTTGCTGGACCAACTCCGACAGAGGGGAAGGAGGGCGAGATGTGGAATAGACATGAGCAACACATCTCGAAGAACGCCAGTTACGGAACAGGTAACTGTCTTTTCTTCTTCGAGTGATTGCTCAGGTGTATTCCACAGTAGGTGACTGCAAGCTCTGTCTGATGGAGGTGGGTAGGAGTTCACAGATTCCCTGGCTGAAGCACAGCTCTACCGAAACCAGCATCATCCCTGGCGTGGGAGAAAATGGCATAATGCGACGTGAACGTGTGTACTGAGGACCAGATAGCGGCTCTATAGATGTCCTGGATAGGGACAAGGGCCACAAAGGCCGCCGATGAGGCCTGAGCCCTTGTTGAGTGAGCCCTTACGATAGGTGGTGCGGGAACCCCTGCTAGGTCGTAGCATGTGTGGATGCACGACGTGATCCACCGGGAAAGCCTCTGGGTGGAGATCGGTTGACCTGTCATGTGCTCGGCTGAAGCAACAAAGAGTTGCAAAGACCTACGGAACGGCTTAGTCCGATCCAGATAAAAAGCCAGTGCTCTGCGTACATCGAGCATATAGAGGTGACATTCCTCATTAGAGTCATGAGGTTTGGGACAGAGGATAGGCAGGAAGATGTCCTGGCCCATGTGAAAAGCGGAGACCACCTCAGGGAGGAATGTAGGGTGTTGGCGGAGCTGTATCTTGTCCTTGTGAAAGACTGTGTGTGTGTGGGGGGGGTTTTCGCAGGTCAGGGCCCTGAGCTCTGAGACCCACCGGCCTGATGTGATGGCCATGAGGAAAGCTACCTTCCATGAAAGGTGAGACCATGAGCATGCGGCCAGGGATTCGAACAGGGGCCACATGAGGCGGGATAACACCAAATTTAGATCCCACTGAGGGACAGGGGTTCTTGCATAGGGAAAGGACCAGTCTAGCCCTTTAAGGAAACACCCGGTCATGGCATGGGAGAAGACCAAGCAGGCCTGGACCGGCAGATGGAACGCCGAAATAGCGGCCAGGTGCACCCTGACAGAGGAAGGGGCCAGGCCTTGAGTTCTAAGGTGAAGAAGGTACACGAGGATAAGTTGGAGTGGGGCAGACATCGGGGGAAGTACCCCGCTCGCCCGCCCACCTGGAGAACCTGGGCCACTTCGCCAGGTAGGCTCAGCATGCGGATGGCTTTCTACTTTCGAGGAGGACACACCTGACCCCTTCCGAACACCTTCTCTTCTCCGCATCTAGGCATTGATCAGCCACACTGTCAAATGGAGGGTGGCCAGATTGGGGCGCAGGAGGCGGCCCTGGTCCTGGGAGAGTAGGTCCGGGCGGAGCGGCAACGGAGGGGCCACGAGCAAGCCCAGGAGGGTCCCGTACCAATGTTCCCAGGACCAGGCTGGGGCAATCAGGAGGACGTGCGCCTCGTCCATTTTCACTTTCTCCAGGACCTTGCCAATGAGGGGAAACGGGGGAAAGGCACAGAGGAGTTGACCCGACCATGACAGGAGGAAGGCATCTGAGATCGCGTTCCTCCCCACCCCCCCTCTGGAACAGAACCTGTGGCGATGGCGGTTCTGTCAGGTCGCAAACAGGTCTACTTGGGGAGAGCCCCACACTCGGAAGAGCCAGTGAGTGACCTCCGAGTGGAGCAACCATTCGTGTTGGGAGGAGAAAACCCTGCTCAAGCGATTGGCCTGTGTGTTGTTGACGCCTGGCAGGTGGAAAACCTTCAGGGAGATGTCGTGGGCTATACAGAACTCCCAGAGGCGGAGGGCTTCCAGGCAGAGGGCCAAAGACCTCGTCCCACCTTGCCTGTTGATGTAAAACATTGCGGCGGTGTTGTCCGTGACCACCTTGCGCAGCTGTGAGCTGAATGCCCCGCAGGCTAAGCGTATCGCCCTGAGTTCCCTGATGTTTATGTGAAGGGACAGCTCCACGGCTGACCACATCCCTTGGGTCTGCGAGTTCCCTATGTGGGCCCCCCAGCCCAGGTCCGATGCACTGGACACTAGGTCTAGTGACGGGGTCAGGTCCCGGAAGGGAACTCCCTGGAGCATATTGGCCGGGCAGGACCACCATTGTAGCATGGCGATCACCCGCGCCGGTACTGAGAGGCCCTTGTCCCGGGCTTGGGAGAACTCTGAGGCCAACCAGAGTTGGAGGGGCCTCACCCAAATCCTGGCGTGGCGGACCATATATGTGCACGCTGCCATGTGGCCCAGGAGCTGCAGGCATGCCCTGGCCGTGGTGACGGGGAACTCCGTGACCGAGGCTATAAGCCCCTTCAGGGTCTGGAACCTGTCCAGGGGAAGGGAGGCCGTGGCCTTGGAGGCATCCAGGAGAGCGCCTATGGATTCTATGCACTGCACCGGAACCAATGTCGACTTGGCCTCGTTCCCTAGCAGGCCTAGGCTGGTACACGTAGCCAAGAGCAGGTCCATGTGGTTCTGTACCTGGGGCCGCGAACTGCCCTTGAGCAGCCAGTCATCGAGGTAGGGGAATATCTGTACCCCTCGGCGACTGAGGTAGGCCACCACCACTGCCATACACTTTGTAAATACCCTGGGCGTGGTGGACAGGCCAAACAGGAGGACCGTAAATTGGTAGTGGTCCTGTCCTACTAGGAAACGGAGGAAGCGTCTGTGCCCCTTGAATATGTGGAAATGGAAGTATGTGTCCTGAAGGTCCAGGGCCACATACCAATCGCCAGGGTCCAGAGTGGGGTATGATACATGCCAGAGAGACCATGTGGAACCGGCATTTTGCCATGAACCGATTGAGGTCTCACAGATCCAGGATGGGCCTGAGCCCCCCTTTTGCCTTGGGGATCTGGATGTAACGGGAGTAAAACCCTTTCCCCCGGAACTCCCACGGAACCTTCTCCACAGCTCCCAAGCTGAGGAGCCGACCCACTTCCTGCTGTAGCAGGGGTAAATGCGACGGATCCCCCTTGCCGTCCGAGGGAGGGGGGTGGGAGGGCGGGGGTGAGACAAATTGTAGTGTGTAACCCTGGGAAATGGTGTTGAGCACCCATTGGTCCAATGTTATTCAGGACCATTCCATAAGGAACGCACACAAGCGGCTGCTGAAGGTAAACTTCATTGGTCGGAGGGTCCTCTCGGGGGTACCCTCCTGCAACCAGTCAAAACCACCTCTTGCCCTGCTGCTTGCCCCTGGAGGGCCCAGGCTACGGGGCAAAGTGAGACTGCCTCTGAGGTTGCCTCTTTTGGGTCTTGGACCTCTTGTAGGCGGGCTCAACTCTCGGCTGGGGCGCAG
>NW_027055405.1:0-8000 GCF_011386835.1 Chrysemys picta bellii | reverse complement strand
CAGGCTCCATGTTGCTGTAATTTTCCACAGTAAGAACAAAGAGGTGCTCTTACACCTGGAAAAGACTATATAAGGCTGATGCCTCATCTCCATCTGGTCTTCAATCCTGCTTCATACCTCTGGAGGAACTTTGCTACAAGCTGAAGCTTTGAACAAAGGACTGAGGACCCATCCCAGCGGGGGATGTTCCAGAGACTTGATTTGAACCTGCAGTTTATTCCATCGCTGCTGCAAGCCTGAACCAAGAACTGTGCCATTACTGTATGTAATTTAACCAATTCTAACTCTCATCTCTATCTTTTTCCTTTTATGAATAAACTTTTAGATTTTAGATTCTAAAGGATTGGCAACAGCGTGATTTGTGGGTAAGATCTGATTTGTATGTTGACCTGGGTCTGGGGCTTGGTCCTTTGGGATCAGGAGAACCTTTTTCTTTTACTGGGGTATTGGTTTTCATAACCATTTGTCCCCATAACAAGTGGCACTGGTGGTAATACTGGGAAACTGGAGTGTCTAAGGAGATTGCTTGTGAGACTTGCGGTTAGCCAGGGGGTGAGACCGAAGTCCTCCTAGTCTGGATGGTTTGGTTTGCCTTAGAGGTGGAAAAAACCCCAGCCTTGGGCTGTAACTGCCCTATTTGAGCAATCTGTCCTGAGTTGGCACTCTCAGTTGGGTTCCGCCAGAACCGCATTGTCACACCAGGGTAGGTTGGCCCTCCGACATCCTTACAGATTTGGGAACTAATTTCCTGGCAGGGACCATGAAAAACCTGTGGGAAGCTCATGGGGTGAATCACTTGGTTGCCACCCCTTACCACCATCAAACCAATGGCCTGGTGGAGAGGTTTAATGGAACTTTGGGGGCCATGATACGTAAATTCGTAAATGAACACTCCAATGATTGGGACCTAGTGTTGCAGCAGTTGCTTTTTGCCTACAGGGCTGTACCACATCCCAGTTTAGGGTTTTCACCATTGGAACTTGTGTATGGCCGCGAGGTTAAGGGGCCATTACAGTTGGTGAAGCAGCAATGGGAGGGGTTTACGCCTTCTCCAGGAACTAACATTCTAGACTTTGTAAGCTACCTACAAAGCACCCTCCGACACTCTTTAAGCCCTTGCTAAAGAAAATCTAAAGGATGCTCAGGAAGGGCAAAAGGCATGGTATGATAAACATTCCAGAGAACGGTCCTTCAAAGTAGGAGACCAAGTCATGGTCTTAAACGTGCTCCAGGCCAATAAAATGGAAGCGTCGTGGGAAGGACCATTCACGGTCCAGGAGCGCCTAGGAGCTGTTAACTATCTCATAGCCTCCCCCACCTCCAACATAAAGCCTAAGGTATACCATGTTAATTCTGTTAAGCCCTTTTATTCCAGAGAATTAAACGTTTGCCAGTTTACAGCCCAGGAAACAGATGACGCGGAGTGGCCTAAAGGTGTCTATTACGAAGGAAAAAGGGATGGTGGCGTAGAAGAGATGAACCTCTCCGCGACCCTTGGACGTCTGCAGCGACAGCAGATCAAGGAGCTGTGCACAACCTTTGCACCAATTTTCTCAGCCACTCCGGGACAGACCGAACAGGCATAACACTCCATTGACACAGGTAATGCTCACCCAATTAGAACCCCACCCTACCAGGAGTCACCTCATGCCCAAACTGCTATACAAAGGGAGATCCAGGACATTCTACAGATGGGTATAATCCGCCCCTCTAATAGTGCATGGGCATCTCCAGTGGTTCTAGTTCCCAAACCAGATGGGGAAATACGCTTTTGCGTGGACTACCGTAAGCTAAATGCTGTAACTCATCCTGACAATTATCCAATGCCACGCACAGATGAGCTATTGGAGAAATTGGGACATGCCCAATTCATCTCTACTTTAGACTTAACCAAGGGGTACTGGCAAGTACCACTAGATGAACCCGCTAAGGAAAGGTCAGCCTTCGTCACCCAGGCAGGGGTGTATGAATTCAATGTACTCCCTTTCGGGTTGCGAAATGCACCCGCCACCTTCCAAAGACTTGTAGATGGTCTCCTAGCGGGATTGGGAGAATCTGTAGTTGCCTACCTCGATGATGTGGCCATTTTTTCTGATTCATGGACAGAACACCTGGAGCACCTGGAAAAAATCTTCGAGCGCATCCGACAGGCAGGACTAACTGTTAAGGCTAAAAAGTGTCAAATAGGCCAAAACAGAGTGACTTACCTGGGGCAACAGGTGGGTCAAGGAACTATAAATCCCCTACAGGCCAAAGTGGATGCTATCCAAAAGTGGTCAGTTCCAAAGTCAAAGAAACAGGTCCAATCCTTCTTAGGCTTGGCCGGATATTATAGGCGATTTGTACCACACTACAGCCAAATCGCCGCCCCGCTGACAGACCTAACCAGAAAGAAACAGCCAAATGCAGTTCAGTGGACTGATGAGTGTCAAAAGGCCTTTCACCAGCTTAAGGCGACACTCATGTCTGACCCTGTGCTAAAGGCCCCAGACTTTGACAAACCGTTCCTAGTAACCACAGATGCGTCCGAGCGGGGCGTGGGAGCAGTTTTATTGCAGGAAGGACCGGATCAAGAATTCCATCCTGTCGTGTTTCTCAGCAAGAAACTGTCTGAGAGGGAAAGCCACTGGTAAATCAGCGAAAAGGAATGCTACGCCATTGTGTACGCGCTGGAAAAGCTACGCCCATATGTTTGGGGACGGCGTTTCCAACTACAAACAGACCATGCTGCGCTACAGTGGCTTCATACCGCCAAGGGGAATAACAAAAAACTTCTTCGATGGAGTTTAGCTCTCCAAGATTTTGATTTTGAAATACAACACATTTCAGGGGCTTCTAACAAAGTGGCTGATGCACTCTCCCGGGAAAGTTTCCCAGAATCAACTGGTTAAAAATTGTTCTTGGAATGTGGAACATATTGTTAGATTTTATATAATCAGTAGTATGTCTAAAGGTGCATGTGTCTTATTAACTCTGTTTTCTCCTAGAGCTCCAGGAAAAAATCACAGCCAGTGTGGAACCGGATGTCCAACACTATCTGTGATTTGGGGGGCGTCATAACTATAAAGGGAAGGGTGTAACAGCTCTCCTGTGTACAGTACTATAAAATCCCTCCTGGCCAGAGACTCCAAAATCCTTTTACCTGTAAAGGGTTAAGAAACTCAGGTAACCTGGCTGGCATCTGACCCAAAGGACCAATAAGGGGACAAGATACTTTCAAATCTTGGGTGGGGGGCGGGGGGGGAAGGTTTTTGTTTGTGCTCTTTGTTTGGGAGTTCGTTCGCTCTTGGGACTGTGAGGGACCAGACATCAATCCAGGTTCTCCACATCTTTCTAAACAAGTCTCTCCTATTTCAAACTTGTAAGTAAATAGCCAGGCAAGGCGTGTTAGTTTTCCTTTGTTTTCTCAACTTGTAAATGTACCTTTTATTAGAGTGTTTATCTTTGTTTGCTATACTTTGAACCTGAGGCTAGAGGGAGGTCCTCTGAGCTCTTTATGTTTGATTACCCTGTAAAGTTATTTTCCATACTGATTTTACAGAGATGATTTTTACCTTTTTCTTTATTTAAAAGCCTTCTTCTTAAGAACCTGATTGATTTTTCCTTGTTTTTAGATCCAAGGGGGTTGGATCTGTATTCACCAGGAGTTGGTGAAAGGAAGGAGGGGGGATGGTTAATTTCTCCTTGTTTTAAGATCCCAAGGGGTTTGGATCTGTATTCACCAGGGAATTGGTGAAGAGTTTCTCAAGGCTTCCCAGGGAAGGGAATCCACTTGGGAATGGTGGCAGCAGACCAGATCTAAGCTGGTAGTTAAGCTTAGAAGTTTTCATGCAGGCCCCCACATTTGTATCCTAAAGTTCAGAGTGGGGAAGCAGCCTTGACAACCTATAATTGAAAGGGCATCATTCAGGGCTGGGCTGAGGGGAGCCCAGACATCATAGAATACCAGAGTTGGAAGGGACCTCAGGAGGTCATCTAGTTCAACCCCCTGCTCAAAGCAGGACCAATCCCCAGTTCCCGTCTGGCTGAATCTAGCAATCCAAGGGAGACTGTTCCTGCTTAGCACTGACATGCTGCTGGGGCAGTCCCCACACATGTTGCCCCACCCTGGTGCCAGTATTTCCCACTGCTCTGTCCTGGCCAGCAGCAGGGTGACGGTGGGTGAACCAGGCCCCATGCAATGGCTGGGCAGGGATCAGGGACACAAAGCTCCCTACCCCTCTTGCCTGGGAGTCTGGCCATCAACCCCTCCCTGGGTAAGGCGGCAGGCCAGAGACAGTCCAGGAGATACAAGGCAGGCTGCAGCATAGCTGGAAAGCAGCTACTGAGATGGGAACAGCCCCATGAGAGGGTGGGGGGAGATCTGTGACCATGATTTGTGTCAACAGCTACAGAGTGGGGTTTGTGGGTTAGAAGAGGGGAGTCTGGGAGCCAGGACTCCTGGGTTCTGAGGCACAGCTGAGCCCTCTGTCTCACCAATCTGGGATCCTCTTACATTGTGATGTGACAAACTGCAAAGCCCTCCAAGCTTGCACTCACACCAACATCCACAGGCAGGGACCATGCCCAGCTATGTTCATGAATGGTCTGGCCAGCCAATTATGAACCCGCAATAGACAGGCTACAGCCAAAATACCCCCAAGCTCCTGAGGCTAGGACCCCAGAGCTGTACCATCCTGTCCTCATCAAAACCCGACCAGTATGAATTTATTAACCAGTTCATCATTTCTACAAAGGAAAGTGGACATGCACCAATTCTTTTTCCTGGGCTGAGAGTCTTCCCTTTGCATTTCAAACAACACACAGTGTTTTAGATAAAATATAAAACAGATTTATTAACTACAGAAAGATAGATTTTAAGTGATTATAAGAGATAGCAAACAGACTGAAGTACATGACCTAAGAAATAAAGAAAATTGCAAGCTAAGTTTTATAGACAGGATTTGTATCAAGCAGTGTCTTACCCAGGGTCATAGAAATTTCTGTCCATTCCAGCTGAGGAATAAGGAGAGACTGACACAGCTAATCAAGCAAGGAGCCCCAGGAGGGGCGATCCATTTATTTCAATTGCAATTGGGTTCGAGCTCATAAATCAGCAAGAACAAAGAAAACACTTACACCAAAGCATTATATGCAGTTGCTTATGATAATCTATCGCTCTATGATTGGCCAAAATTTGCCATCATTACCATACATAATTAGCAAGTTACATGTATCTGCCCCTCTTATGACCCCTTATTGTTCATCTATTTGCCCCCTCCTCCTTGCTTATTTTGCGAACTAAGCAGTTAGCTATCTACAGGACGCAGGCACAGAAAGGTCCATTGTCTTCAGGTTTGGAGTTTGGCTACATTTCCTCTTGAAGGAACTTCCTGACTACCTATAGCTGACCCTGCATTTTGTCCTTCTTCTTTCTCCCATGTGTACGTGACAAATTTGCCCCCTGGCAGTTAAGTAGAATAATTTTATATCACCAGTACACATAGGTTAGCCTTTGCATACACAGGCAGGCTTCCTTCTTTCCTGCCTCAGACCAGCATCTCCCCCTCAATCTTTTTCCCTCCGGTCCTTCTAGATGTGGCATTGTGGGGAAAGCAAGGTCAGTTATGTCTGTTCCTTTCCCCTTTTAGATCTTCTTCCCACTTGCTGGAAAGCTCTCGTCTGGTGTCCTGGGTCTTCCCCTCTGGGATCCTCTCAGGTTGTCAAACAGACTGCAACAGGCTCTGTTAAGTTGCAGAAGTTAAACACAGGCAATGTTTATTAAGGGGAATCTGCCATAATGTTTTGCAATAACAGTGCACACTGCTGTAGGACGCTCACCCTAGTGGCTGCAGTGTTCAGTGGACAAAATCTCTAACCCTGCTGACAAAGCTTTTAGCTCCAGTGTCAGAGACCTGTGTTTCTGGAGCCTCAGGTGCTGGGTTCTGTCCCTTCTGCTTCCTCCCTGCAGTTTCACTGGAGATTGTTCTCTGAAGCAGCTGGATTTATCATTACAAATCTCAACCCATGCTGTAACAGCAGCCACAGAGAAATCCCTCTCACTAGAGTCTTTCACACCTAAACAACAAGGAGTCAGGTGGGCACCTTAAAGACGAACAGATTTATTTGGGCATAAGCTTTCGTGGGTAAAAAACCCACACCTAAACTATTTCACACCTAAATTAATCTCAGAGAAAACAAGGGGGATTTGGCTGCAAACCTGTTCCTGCACCGCCAGTGTGAATAAAAGGGAAATAGGAGATCCAGAACTCCCCTGTTCTGCTCCTTGGGTCTGGTTTGCTAGAGGGGACGGGCCAGTGAGACTCAAGGTCCAATGACTTGGACTAAAGTGTCTCTCTCCAGAGGCCAGAGTCAGAGCAGTGAACCTCTCGGCTAGAGTCCCCCTCACTTACCCTTGGCAGATATGTCAGAGCCACTAGATCCCTGGTCATTTGCTGTGCAGAGGAGAAGGGAGAGGATATTAGCATCTCTCACAGGCAGGGTTTCAGCATAGTTAGTAGATACGGAGACTCTTATCCAAAGGGGAACAGTCATCACCTTACTTTCCCCTAGCAGTGAGATGGTTGGTGCACAGATCAGTCTGCAGTGCAGCTGCCCTGGATTTCCATTATTCACATGCAAAAAACGTTACCATTGTAGGGGGTCAGCACTGCTTTGTGCTTCTCATGCCTCTTCAGAATGGGAGCACTGAATACTCAAATTCAAAGGCTAGCAAACTAGGAAATGCTGGGCTAAGAATACATAAGAACAGCCATACTGGGTCCAACCAGAGGTCCATGTAGCCCAGTCTCCTGTCTTCTGACAGTGGCCAGTGCCAGGTGCCCCAGAGGGAATGAACACATCAGATAATCATCAATGATCCATCCCTTGTCACTCATTCCCGGCTTCTGGCAAACGAAGGTTAGGGACACCATCATTGTCAATAGCCATCGATGGACCTATCATCCATGAATTTATCTAGTTCTTTTTTGAACCCTGTTATAGTCTTGGTCTTCACAACACCATCTGGCAAGGAGTTCCACAGATACCCCCGCCCCCTTTGGTCTGTGCCCAGAGGGGTCCTTGAAGCACACCATAGACTTCACCCTCACCCTGTGTTCCCTCTAAGCTGCGTAGTCACATGGCCACCCAAGAGTGAATCAAATACTGTGCACTTAATTAGCAGAGCCAAGCGTGGCAGCATAGGTTCAAGTGCCTCTTCCCCCGCTGCTCTGCACGCTGGCTGTGCAGAACGGGAAGGAGGGGGGTGGTGCTGATGTCAGGGTTTCCCCCTCCCCCCACCCATGTACCCCATCTCCACAGTACAGGAGCGGGGGACAAGCCTCAGGAACTGGAGAGCTCAGCTGCTGTGGTCTGAGCCTTCTGGTGTGAGTGCCTTAAAGAGACAGTGCACGGCCTCTCACAAACTTCCCCAGCAGCCAGCACACATGCACCCTGTCTGTCTGTGTCTCTCTCCCTCTCTCTCTCTCTCACACACACACACACACACTTTCTCCTTCACACTCACCTCCAACACATACTTGTGTTGTTCTTGTTGTTATTTCTTTGTACTTTCTGCAATGCACATATATTCTCTGTAATTTTATTCTTTCCAAGTGCTGTTATTTTAGGTTTTTCACTGGTCTATGCAGTTAAACATTTATTTCTCTTATACTTAAATTTAATTATTTGAGTAGTCAGTTCTAAAATGCCTAACCTGTCCTGGCTGGAGTAATTATCCCTATGGTAACTTTTAAAATATATATATTAAATCTAGGGTTTTTGTTTCTACTGGTGGCGCGTATCCACACAGTACTTCCATACTGGTGCACATAATAAAATTCTTTGTAAATAGGGATGAAAATAATTAGAGGGAACAGTCCCCCTGCCAATCAACATCAATTCAATCCCCGCCTTAATCAATGGCACTGCACAGAACAGTGTGGATGGTATGAAGAGGAATGCTGATTTGGGGAGGTGCTGGGCACAGAGACAAGGGCAAGTTTGGTTTTGTCAGCAGC
>NW_027055404.1:0-8000 GCF_011386835.1 Chrysemys picta bellii | reverse complement strand
AAAAAGCGGTTGCCCAGCCAGGCAGCGGTACAGCTGCGAGCAGCGGCGGCAAACAGGGGAGTTTGAGAGGGAGTTCTCATTGGAGGAGAAGGTACCTGTATTTGCATCTCTCCTTGTGTGTGTGTGTGTGTGTGTGTGTGTGTGTGTGTGTTTGTTTGTAGGGGCCGGCAGGAGCTGGGGGCAGGGCCGGCAGGGGCTGGGGGCTGGGACGACGCCGAGCCCTGAGTAGGGGGGCGGGCCTGGCTGATTAAGGGGCCCATAAAAGCGGCCGCCCAGCCAGGCAGCGGTACAGCTGGGAGCAGCGGCGGCAAACAGGGGAGTTTGAGAGGGAGTTCTCATTGGAGGAGAAGGTACCTGTATTTGCATCTGTCCTTGTGTGTGTGTGTGTGTGTGTGTGTGTTAGTTTGTAGGGGCCGGCAGGGGCTGGGGGCTGGGACGACGCCGAGCCCTGAGTAGGGGGCTGGGCCTGGCTGATTAAGGGGCCCATAAAAGCGGCCGCCCAGCCAGGCATTGGTACATCTGCGAGCAGCGGCGGCAAACAGGGGAGTTTGAGAGGGAGTTCTCATTGGAGGAGAAGGTACCTGTATTTGCATCTGTCCTTGTGTGTGTGTGTGTGTGTGTGTGTGTGTGTGTGTGTGTGTGTGTGTGTTTGTTTGTTTGTAGGGGCCGGCAGGGGCTGGGGGCTGGGACGACGCCGAGCCCTGAGTAGGGGGCGGGGCCTGGCTGATAAAGGGGCCCATAAAAGCGGCCGCCCAGCCAGGCAGCGGTACAGCTGCGAGCAGCGGCGGCAAACAGGGGAGTTTGAGAGGGAGTTCTCATTGGAGGAGAAGGTACCTGTATTTGCATCTGTCCTTGTGTGTGTGTGTGTGTGTGTGTGTGTGTTTGTTTGTAGGGGCCGGCAGGGGCTGGGGGCTGGGACGACGCCGAGCCCTGAGTAGGGGGCGGGGCCTGGCTGATTAAGGGGCCCATAAAAGCGGCCGCCCAGCCAGGCATTGGTACATCTGCGAGCAGCGGCGGCAAACAGGGGAGTTTGAGAGGGAGTTCTCATTGGAGGAGAAGGTACCTGTATTTGCATCTGTCCTTGTGTGTGTGTGTGTGTGTGCGTGTGTGTTTGTTTGTAGGGACCGGCAGGGGCTGCGGGCTGGGACGACGCCGAGCCCTGAGTAGGGGGCGGGGCCTGGCTGATTAAGGGGCCCAGAAAAGCGGTTGCCCAGCCAGGCAGCGGTACAGCTGCGAGTAGCGGCGGCAAACAGGGGAGTTTGAGAGGGAGTTCTCATTGGAGGAGAAGGTAACTGTATTTGCATCTGTCCTTGTGTGTGTGTGTGTGTGTGTGTGTGTGTGTTGTGTGTGTGTGTGTGTGTGTGTTTGTAGGGGCCGGCAGGGGCTGGGGGCTGGGACGACGCCGAGCCCTGAGTAGGGGGCGGGGCCTGGCTGATTAAGGGGCCCATAAAAGCGGTTGCCCAGCCAGGCAGCGGTACAGCTGCGAGTAGCGGCGTCAAACAGGGGAGTTTGAGAGGGAGTTCTCATTGGAGGAGAAGGTACCTGTATTTGCATCTGTCCTTGTGTGTGTGTGTTTGTTTGTAGGGGCCGGCAGGGGCTGGGGGCTGGGACGACGCCGGGCCCTGAGTAGGGGGCGGGGCCTGGCTGATTAAGGGGCCCATAAAAGCGGTTGCCCAGCCAGGCAGCAGTACAGCTGCGAGCAGCGGCGGCAAACAGGGGAGTTTGAGAGGGAGTTCTCATTGGAGGAGAAGGTACCTGTATTTGCATCTGTCCTTGTGTGTGTGTGTGTTTGTTTGTAGGGGCCGGCAGGGGCTGGGGGCTGGGACGACGCCGAGCCCTGAGTAGGGGGCGGGGCCTGGCTGATTAAAGGGCCCAGAAAAGCGGCCGCCCAGCCAGGCAGCGGTACAGCTGCGAGCAGCGGCGGCAAACAGGGGAGTTTGAGAGGGAGTTCTCATTGGAGGAGAAGGTACCTGTATTTGCATCTGTCCTTGTGTGTGTGTGTGTGTGTTTGTTTGTAGGGGCCGGCAGGGGCTGGGGGCTGGGACGACGCCGAGCCCTGAGTAGCGGGCGGGGCCTGGCTGATTAAGGGGCCCATAAAAGCGGCCGCCCAGCCAGCGAGCGGTACAGCTGCGAGCAGCGGCGTCAAACAGGGGAGTTTGAGAGGGAGTTCTCATTGGAGGAGAAGGTACCTGTATTTGCATCTGTCCTTGTGTGTGTGTGTGTTTTTTTGTTTGTAGGGGCCGGCAGGGGCTGGGGGCTGGGACGACGCCGAGCCCTGAGTAGGGGGCGGGGCCTGGCTGATTAAGGGGCCCAGAAAAGCGGCCGCCCAGCCAGGCAGCGGTACAGCTGCGAGCAGCGGCGGCAAACAGGGAGTTTGAGAGGGAGTTCTCATTGGAGGAGAAGGTACCTGTATTTGCATCTGTCCTTGTGTGTGTTTGTTTGTAGGGGCCGGCAGGGGCTGGGGGCCGGGACGACGCCGAGCCCTGAGTAGGGGCCGGGCCTGGCTGATTAAGGGGCCCAGAAAAGCGGCCGCCGAGCCAGGCAGCGGTACAGCTGCGAGCAGCGGCGGCAAACAGGGAAACAGGGAGTTTGAGAGGGAGTTCTCATTGGAGGAAAAGGTACCTGTATTTGCATCTGTCCGTGTGTGTGTGTGTGTGTGTGTGTGTGTGTGTGTGTTTGTTGTAGGGGCCGGCAGGGGCTGGGGGCTGGGACGACGCCGAGCCCTGAGTAGGGGGCGGGGCCTGGCTGATTAAAGGGCCCAGAAAAGCGGCCGCCCAGCCAGGCAGCGGTACAGCTGCGAGCAGCGGCGGCAAACAGGGGAGTTTGAGAGGGAGTTCTCATTGGAGGAGAAGGTACCTGTATTTGCATCTGTCCTTGTGTGTGTGTGTGTGTTTGTTTGTAGGGGCCGGCAGGGGCTGGGGGCTGGGACGACGCCGAGCCCTGAGTAGGGGGCGGGGCCTGGCTGATTAAGGGGCCCATAAAAGCGGCCGCCCAGCCAGGCAGCGGTACAGCTGCGAGTAGCGGCGGCAAACAGGGGAGTTTGAGAGGAAGTTCTCATTGGAGGAGAAGGTACCTGTATTTGCATCTGTCCTTGTGTGTGTGTGTGTGTGTGTGTGTGTTTGTTTGTAGGGGCCGGCAGGGGGCTGGGGGCTGGGACGACGCCGAGCCCTGAGTAGGGGGCGGGGCCTGGCTGATTAAGGGGCCCAGAAAAGCGGCCGCCCAGCCAGGCAGCGGTACAGCTGCGAGCAGCGGCGCAAACAGGGGAGTTTGAGAGGGAGTTCTCATTGGAGGAGAAAGGTACCTGTATTTGCATCTGTCCTTGTGTGTGTGTGTGTCTGTGTGTTTGTTTGTAGGGGCCGGCAGGAGCTGGGGGCTGGGACGACGCGAGCCCTGAGTAGGGGGCGGGGCCTGGCTGATTAAGGGGCTCATAAAAGCGTCCGCCCAGCCAGGCAGCAGTACAGCTGCGAGCAGCGGTGGCAAACAGGGGAGTTTGAGAGGGAGTTCTCATTGGAGGAGAAGGTACCTGTATTTGCATCTGTCCTTGTGTGTGTGTGTGTTTGTTTGTTTTTAGGGGCCGGCAGGGGCTGGGGGCTGGGACGACGCCGAGCCCTGAGTAGGGGGCGGGGCCTGGCTGATTAAGGGGCCCAGAAAAGCGGTTGCACAGCCAGGCAGCGGTACAGCTGCGAGCAGCGGCGGCAAACAGGGGAGTTTGAGAGGGAGTTCTCATTGGAGGAGAAGGTACCTGTATTTGCATCTGTCCTTGTGTGTGTGTGTGTGTGTGTGTGTGTGTGTGTGTTTGTTTGTAGTGTCCGGCAGGGGCTGGGGGCTGGGACGACGCCGAGCCCTGAGTAGCGGGCGGGGCCTGGCTGATTAAGGGGCCCATAAAAGCGGCCGCCCAGCCAGGCAGCGGTACAGCTGCGAGCAGCGGCGGCAAACAGGGGAGTTTGAGAGGGAGTTCTCATTGGAGGAGAAGGTACCTGTATTTGCATCTGTCCTTGTGTGTGCTTGTTTGTAGGGGCCGGCATGGGCTGGGGGCTGGGACGACGCCGAGCCCTGAGTAGGGGGCGGGGCCTGGCTGATTAAAAGGCCCATAAAAGCGGTTGCCCAGCCAGGCAGCGGTACAGCTGCGAGCAGCGGCGGCAAACAGGGGAGTTTGAGAGGGAGTTCTCATTGGAGGAGAAGGTACCTGTATTTGCATCTGTCCTGGTGTGTGCGTGTGTGTGTGTGTGTGTGTGTGTTTCTGTGTAGGGGCCGGCAGGGGCTGGGGGCTGAGACGACGCTGAGCCCTGAGTAGGGGGCGGGGCCTAGCTGATTAAGGGGCCCAGAAAAGCGGCCGCCCAGCTAGGCAGCGGTACAGCTGCGAGCAGCGGCGGCAAACAGGGGAGTTTGAGCGGGAGTTCTCATTGGAGGAGAAGGTACCTGTATTTGCATCTGTCCTTGTGTTGTGTGTGTGTGTGTGTTTGTTTGTAGGGGCCGGCAGGGGCTGGGGGCTGGGGACGACGCCGAGCCCTGAGTAGGGGGCGGGGCCTGGCTGATTAAGGGGCCCATAAAAGCGGTTTGCCCAGCCAGGCAGCGGTACAGCTGCGAGCAGCGGCGGCAAACAGGGGAGTTTGAGAGGGAGTTCTCATTGGAGGAGAAGGTACCTGTATTTGCATCTGTCCTTGTGTGTGTGTGTGTGTGTTTGTTTGTAGGGGCCGGCAGGGGCTGGGGGCTGGGACGACTCCGAGCCCTGAGTAGGGGGCGGGGCCTGGCTGATTAAGGGGCCCATAACATCGGTTGCCCAGCCAGGCAGCGGTACAGCTGCGAGCAGCGGCGGCAAACAGGGGAGTTTGAGAGGGAGTTCTCATTGGAGGAGAAGGTACCTGTATTTGCATCTGTCCTTGTGTGTGTGTGTGTGTGTTTGTTTGTAGGGGCCGGCAGGGGCTGGGGGCTGGGACGACGCCGAGCCCTGAGTAGCGGGCGGGGCCTGGCTGATTAAGGGGCCCATAAAAGCGGCCGTCCAGCCAGGGAGCGGTACAGCTGCGAGCAGCGGCGGCAAACAGGGGAGTTTGAGAGGGAGTTCTCATTGGAGAAGAAGGTACCTGTATTTGCATCTGTCCTTGTGTGTGTGTGTGTGTGTTTGTTTGTTTGTAGGGGCCGGCAGGGGCTGGGGGCTGGGAGGACGCCGAGCCCTGAGTAGGGGGCGGGGCCTGGCTGATTAAGGGGCCCATAAAAGCGGCCGCCCAGCCAGGCAGCGGTACAGCTGCGAGCAGCGGCGGCAAACAGGGGAGCCTGAGAGGGAGTTCTCATTGGAGGAGAAGGTACCTGTATTTGCATCTGTCCTTGTGTGTGTGTGTGTTTGTTTGTAGGGGCCGGCAGGGGCTGGGGGCTGGGACGACGCCGAGCCCTGAGTAGGGGGCGGGCCCTGGCGGATTAAGGGGCCCATAAAAGCGGCCGCCCAGCCAGGGAGCGGTACAGCTGCGAGCAGCGGCGGCAAACAGGGGAGCTTGAGAGGGAGTTCTCATTGGAGGAGAAGGTACCTGTATTTGCATCTGTCCTTGTGTGTGTGTGTGTGTGTTTGTTTGTAGGGGCCGGCAGGGGCTGGGGGCAGGGCCGGCAGGGGCTGGGGGCTGGGACGACGCCGAGCCCTGAGTAGGGGGCGGGGCCTGGCTGATTAAGGGGCCCAGAAAAGGGGCCGCCCAGCCAGCGAGCGGTACAGCTGCGAGCAGCGGCGGCAAACAGGGCAGTTTGAGAGGGAGTTCTCATTGGAGGAGAAGGTACCTGTATTTGCATCTGTCCTTGTGTGTGTGTGTGTGTGTGTGTGTGTTTGTTTGTAGGGGCCGGCAGGGGTTGGGGGCTGGGACGACGCCGAGCCCTGAGTAGGGGGCGGGACCTGGCTGATTAAGGGGCCCATAAAAGCTTCCGCCCAGCCAGGCAGCGGTACAGCTGCGAGCAGCGGTGGCAAACAGGGGAGTTTGAGAGGGAGTTCTCATTGGAGGAGAAGGTACCTGTATTTGCATCTGTCCTTGTGTGTGTGTGTGTGTGTGTGTTTGTTTGTAGGGGCCGGCAGGGGCTGGGGGCTGGGACGACGCCGAGCCCTGAGTAGGGGGCGGGGCCTGGCTGATTAAGGGGCCCATAAAAGCGGCCGCCCAGCCAGGCAGCGGTACAGCTGCTAGCAGCGGCGGCAAACAGGGGAGTTTGAGAGGGAGTTCTCATTGGAGGAGAAGGTACCTGTATTTGCATCTGTCCTTGTGTGTGTGTGTGTGTGTGTGTGTTTGTTTGTAGGGGCCGGCAGGGGCTGGGGGCTGGGACGACGCCGAGCCCTGAGTAGGGGGCGGGGCCTGGCTGATTAAGGGGCCGATAAAAGCGGCCGCCCAGCCAGGCAGCGGTACAGCTGCGAGCAGCGGCGGCAAACAGGGGAGTTTGAGTGGGAGTTCTCATTGGAGGAGAAGGTACCTGTATTTGCATCTGTTCTTGTGTGTAGGGGCCGGCAGGGGCTGGGTGCTGGGAAGACGCCGAGCCCTGAGTAGGGGGCGGGGCCTGGCTGATTAAGGGGCCCATAAAAGCGGCCGCCCAGCCAGGCAGCGGTACAGCTGCGAGCAGCGGCGGCAACCAGGGGAGCTTGAGCGGGAGTTCTCATTGGAGGAGAAGGTACCTGTATTTGCATCTGTCCTTGTGTGTTCTTGTGTGTAGGGGCCGGCAGGGGCTGGGGGCTGGGACGACGCCGAGCCCTGAGTAGGGGGCGGGGCCTGGCTGATTAAAGGGCCCAGAAAAGCGGCCGCCCAGCCAGGCAGCGGTACAGCTGCGAGCAGCGGCGGCAAACAGGGGAGTTTGAGAGGGAGTTCTCATTGGAGGAGAAGGTACCTGTATTTGCATCTGTCCTTGTGTGTGTGTGTGTGTGTGTGTGTTTGTTTGTAGGGGCCGGCAGGGGCTGGGGGCTGGGACGACGCCGAGCCCTGAGTAGCGGGCGGGGCCTGGCTGATTAAGGGGCCCATAAAAGCGGCCGCCCAGTCAGCGAGCGGTACAGCTGCGAGCAGCGGCGGCAAACAGGGGAGTTTGAGAGAGAGTTCTCATTGGAGGAGAAGGTACCTGTATTTGCATCTGTCCTTGTGTGTGTGTGTGTGTTTGTTTGTAGGGGCCGGCAGGGGCTGGAGGCTGGGACGACGCCGAGCCCTGAGTAGGGGGCGGGGCCTGTCTGATTAAGGGGCCCAGAAAAGCGGCTGCCCTGCCAGGCAGCGGTACAGCTGCGAGCAGTGGCGGAAAACAGGGGAGTTTGAGAGGGAGTTCTCATTGGAGGAGAAGGTACCTGTATTTGCATCTGTCCTTGTGTGTTTGTGTGTGTGTGTGTTTGTTTGTAGGGGCCGGCAGGGGCTGGGGGCTGGGACGACGCCGAGCCCTGAGTAGGGGGCGGGGCCTGGCTGATTAAGGGGCCCATAAAAGCGGCCGCCCAGCCAGCGAGCGGTACAGCTGCGAGCAGCGGCGGCAAACAGGGGAGTTTGAGAGGGAGTTCTCATTGGAGGAGAAGGTACCTGTATTTGCATCTGTCCTTGTGTGTGTGCGTGTTTTTTTGTTTGTAGGGGCCGGCAGGGGCTGGGGGCTGGGACGACGCCGAGCCCTGAGTAGGGGGCGGGGCCTGGCTGATTAAGGGGCCCAGAAAAGCGGCCGCCCAGCCAGGCAGCGGTACAGCTGCGAGCACCGGCGGCAAACAGGGGAGTTTGAGAGGGAGTTCTCATTGGAGGAGAAGGTACCTGTATTTGCATCTGTTCTTGTGTGTGTGTGTTTGTTTGTAGGGGCCGGCAGGGGCTGGGGGCTGGGACGAGGCCGAGCCCTGAGTAGGGGGCGGGGCCTGGCTGATTAAGGGGCCCATAAAAGCGGTTGCCCAGCCAGGCAGCGGTACAGCTGCGAGCAGCGGCGGCAAACAGGGGAGTTTGAGAGGAAGTTCTCATTGGAGGAGAAGGTACCTGTATTTGCATCTGTCCTTGTGTGTGTGTGTGTGTGTGTGTTTGTTTGTAGGGGCCGGC
>NW_027055403.1:0-8000 GCF_011386835.1 Chrysemys picta bellii | reverse complement strand
CCTTAGCACGCCGCCCGGCAGCGCTGGGGGGGCGGGGCTGTGCGCCTGTGAGGAAACGCGGGGGCGGGGCTGGCAGCGGCGGCCAGAGCCCCTCCCCCGCTTCCCCCCCTCCCCCACAGCCTCAGCACACCGCTCGGCAGCACTCGGGCGGGGCGCTCCTTGGGGTGTGGAGCCAGACACCTGCTCTAAGCCGAGTGGCACGGTAAGAGGGCCGGGGAGTTGGAGAAGGGGGGCAGTCAGGGGACAGGGAGCGGGGGGGGGGTTGGATGGGTCGGGGGTTCTGGGGGCGCTGTCAGGGGGCGAGAAGTGGGAGGAAGTGGCTAGGGGGCGGGGTACCCACCCCCCAATGGAGTATCCTCTCTTTGAAAGTTCAGATATGGTAACCCTAATTCTCCCCCATGCAAATTACCCCAGCAGCATTCCTGTTCCTTCTTGGAGAGACCAATCCTGGTGCTGTCACCCCTTCTGCAAGCTCTTTGCCCCCCAGGCTCTGTGGAGTTCTTTGTTCTCTTGGGGGAGGACTGCTTCCCAAGGCTTCCTCCCTGGAGGCCCTTTTCCCCCATCAGATTCCCCCTGCCTTCCCTCCCAGGGTACTCTAGGAGCCACTCCCCCCTGCTCCTGCTTCCCCTTCCTTCCTGACAGCCCAAAATAGTTCTCTCCTCCTCCACTGCATCTGATTAATGCATGGGGCTGGCTGGCCCCAAAGTCTCTGGCCCTGAGAGAGGCAGAGCACTCTCTTAAAGAGTGTTTGTGACCCTGCCCCCAAATGATATTTCAATGCCTTGCACTATCAGGTCCAAGTTTCTCCAACTTTGCAGAGGGTTCAGCTCTCACCTAGGACTCCCCATGGGCCAGGTTTGATTTTTTCCCCAAGTTTCACCATTTGGGGGATTGTCTGCATGGGAAAAAAGGTGGCTAGAAGTTTTCGTTTGTTTGTTTGTTTGTAAGTGGAAAAACTGTCCTACAGCTCAGAGACGCAATCTCCCCAGGAAAAAATCACAATTGACTGGGGAGACAGCATGGAACATTTCCATCCAAAAAGGGAATGTTTTTAGGAGCGTATCAAAAGGAGCAACTAGAATGGAAACTGTGTACCAGCCTTAACTATGGAGATTGCTGCCAGCATCTGCTATAATAATAATGAATAGCACGTAGAAAAGAGAGAAAAGCCCCGAAGCAAACCACAGCTTTGCCCACCCTACACCAGAACGACCCGGGGCAGGGTTAGGATTCACTGATTGCCTCGTCAGGCATCCCCATCGATTCTAAAGCACCACGCCTCCGACTGTGGAGACGGAGCTTCTCTCTGACTTGGTGCCACGGGGTAGAATAAACACAGCCCTGGCACTGTGGCTTGTACTCACTGGAGTGCTGGGAGATCTGATGAGCCCCCCCATGTGTGTGTGTGTGTGTAGGTGGAACAAGTCAAGGCCCTGCTGCCTGCCATCCTTTGGAGCTCGGATGAGAAGGATGATGGGAGTATTCTGGAGGCCATCTCAGCTGTTCAGAACCTTCTGCAGAGCCTGGATGGGAGTGAGCGCACCAGCGTGGCCAGGAAGCTAATCCCCTTACTCGATGCTGTAAGTCAGGGGCTCTTGACCTGCCCATCCCCAGCCAGGCAGTGTTGTGACTCTGGAGTCGTAGTGGTGGCATATCTGACCTGATCAGTTCCGAGCCATTGCCTGGGCCTCAGGCATTGGTGACACCTTGGTCTCTCGTGTTCTCTGTGTGTGGCATGCAACCGTTTGGTCTCCTGAGGACTGATATGCTTTAATCTAACTCAAGTTAACATGCTCAATGTAGTGGTCATGGGGTGAAATGTAATGTCCTGTGCTTTGGAGTCTAGATGAATGAATGGCCCTTAAATGCTATGAAACTATGAAAGTGTTGAACCCATTAAAGAAACCCTCCAAAGAGCCCTTCACTGTGGATGGAGTCAGCACTTACAGGAGGCCTCCAGGGAAATTTAGGAACCACTGTCCTAACCTGTGTTGTCTGCCCCTCCACCCAAACCTTTCTGCAAATGGGTGCCCTCTTGGTGGGCAGACCATGGAGTTATTAGTCAGACTGGCCCCTATCTGTGGTTTGCATTGTGCCGAGCTCACCCTGTAAGGAGAGTGTGAAGCTCCCTCGGTGAGATCCCCTCATGGTTGTGTGTCCATCACAGGTGAGACCCCAGGTGCGCTCTGCTGCCATCATGCTCTTTACGAAGTTGCTTAACACAGTGACGAGGAGGCAGAAGCCCCTGCTGCAGGAGGAAGTGACCCGCAGCCTGGTCCCACTGCTCCTTCACTTACAGGACGAGGACCCTGACGTGGGCAAGGTGAGTCCCGCTGCCATGTGCTCCCTGGTGCAGCAGGCCCTGACTGCTCCAGCTCTCCTGCTAGGTCTGTCTCCAGAGCCGCCTCCCAAAAGTGAAAAATCTCAGCCCTCCCCCTTACCCAAGCAGTTCCCTGGCCTTCAATGGACACACAAGTGGAGATGTTTTATTTCAGTAGGTTGAAAAAGCTACTAGGGGGGAAGCTGTCCTAGACTTGATTTTAACAAATAGGGAGGAACTCGTTGAGAATTTGAAAGTAGAAGGCAGCCTGGGTGAAAGTGATCATGAAATCATAGAGTTTGCAATTCTAAGGAAGGGTAGAAGGGAGAACAGCAAAATAGAGACAATGGATTTCAGGAAGGCAGATTTTGGTAAGCTCAGAGAGCTGATAGGTAAGGTCCCATGGGAATCAAGACTGAGGGGAAAAACAACTGAGGAGAGTTGGCAGTTTTTCAAAGGGACACTATTAAGGGCCCAAAAGCAAGCTATTCCGCTGGTTAGGAAAGATAGAAAATGTGGCAAAAGACCACCTTGGCTTAACCACGAGATCTTGCATGATCTACAAAATAAAAAGGAGTCATATAAAAAATGGAAACTAGGACAGATTACAAAGGATGAATATAGGCAAACAACACAGGAATGCAGGGGCGAGATTAGAAAGGCAAAGGCACAAAATGAGCTCAAACTAGCTACGGGAATAAAGGGAAACAAGAAGACTTTTTATCAATACATTAGAAGCAAGAGGAAGACCAAAGACAGGGTAGGCCCACTGCTTAGTGAAGAGGGAGAAACAGTAACAGGAAACTTGGAAATGGCAGAGATGCTTAATGACTTCTTTGTTTCAGTCTTCACCGAGAAGTCTGAAGGAATGCCTAACATAGTGAATGCTAATGGGAAGGGGGTAGGTTTAGCAGATAAAATAAAAAAAGAATAAGTTAAAAATCACTTAGAAAAGTTAGATGCCTGCAAGTCACCAGGGCCTGATGAAATGCATCCTAGAATACTCAAGGAGCTAATAGAGGAGGTATCTGAGCCTCTAGCTATTATCTTTGGAAAATCATGGGAGACGGGAGAGATTCCAGAAGACTGGAAAAGGGCAAATATAGTGCCCATCTATAAAAAGGGAAATAAAAACAACCCAGGAAACTACAGACCAGTTAGTTTAACTTCTGTGCCAGGGAAGATAATGGAGCAAGTAATTAAGGAAATCATCTGAAAACACTTGGAAGGTGGTAAGGTGATAGGGAACAGCCAGCATGGATTTGTGAAGAACAAATCATGTCAAACCAATCTGATAGCTTTCTTTGATAGGATAAAAGAAGAACAGGAGGACTTGTGGCACCTTAGAGACTAACAAATTTATTAGAGCATAAGCTTTCGTGGACTATAGCCCACTTCTTCGGATGCATATAGAATGGAACATATATTGAGGAGATATATATACACACATACAGAGAGCATAAACAGGTGGGAGTTGTCTTACCACCTCTGAGAGGCCAATTAATTAAGAGAAAAAAACTTTTGAAGTGATAATCAAGCTAGCCCAGCACAGACAGACAGTTAGATAACAAGTGTGAGAATACTTACAAGGGGAGATAGATTTCAATCTTGTAAGTATTCTCACACTTGTTATCTAACTGTCTGTCTGTGCTGGGCTAGCTTGATTATCACTTCAAAAGTTTTTTTCTCTTAATTAATTGGCCTCTCAGAGGTGGTAAGACAACTCCCACCTGTTTATGCTCTCTGTATGTGTGTATATATATCTCCTCAATATATGTTCCATTCTATATGCATCCGAAGAAGTGGGCTATAGTCCACGAAAGCTTATGCTCTAATAAATTTGTTAGTCTCTAAGGTGCCACAAGTCCTCCTGTTCTTCTTTTTGCGGATACAGACTAACACGGCTGCTACTCTGAAACCTTTGATAGGATAACGAGCCTTGTGGATAAGGGTGAAGCTGTGGATGTGGTATACCTAGACTTTAGTAAGGCATTTGATATGGTCTCGCATGATATTCTTATCGATAAACTAGGCAAATACAATTTAGATGGGGCTACTATAAGGTGGGTGCATAACTGGCTGGATAACCGTACTCAGAGTTGTTATTAATGGTTCCCAATCCTGCTGGAAAGGCATAACGAGTGGGGTACCGCAGGCGTATGTTTTGGGACCGGCGCTGTTCAATATCTTCATCAACGACTTAGATGTTGGCATAGAAAGTACGCTTATTAAGTTTGCGGATGATACCAAACTGGGAGGGATTGCAACTGCTTTGGAGGACAGGGTCATAATTCAAAATGATCTGGACAAATTGGAGAAATGGTCTGAGTTAAACAGGATGAAGTTTAACAAAGACAAATGCAAAGTGCTCCACTTAGGAAGGAAAAATCAGTTTCACACATACAGAATGGGAAGAGACTGTCTAGGAAGGAGTATGGCAGAAAGGGATCTAGGGGTTATAGTGGACCACAAGCTAAATATGAGTCAACAGTGTGATGCTGTTGCAAAAAAAGCAAACATGATTCTGGGATGTATTAACAGGTGTGTTGTGAGCAAGACACGAGAAGTCATTCTGCCGCTCTACTCTGCTCTGGTTAGGCCTCAGCTGGAGTATTGTGTCCAATTCTGGGCACCGCATTTTAAAAAAGATATGGAGAAATTGGAAAGAGTCCAGAGAAGAGCAACAAGAATGATTAAAGGTCTTGAGAACATGACCTATGAAGGAAGGCTGAAAGAATTGGGTTTGTTTAGTTTGGAAAAGAGAAGACTGAGAGGGGACATGATAGCAGTTTTCAGGTATTTAAAAGGGTGTCATAAGGAGGAGGGAGAAAACTGGTTCACCTTAGCCTCTAAGGATATAACCAGAAGCAATGGGTTTAAACTGCAGCAAGGGAGGTCTAGGTTGGACATTAGGAAAAAGTTCCTACCTGTCAGGGTGGTTAAACACTGGAATAAATTGCCTAGGGAGGTTGTGGAATCTCCATCTCTGGAGATATTTAAGAGTAGGTTAGATAAATGTCTATCAGGGATGGTCTAGACAGTATTTGGTCCTGCCATGCGGGCAGGGGACTGGACTCGATGACCTCTCGAGGTCCGTTCCAGTCCTAGAATCTATGAATCTATGAATCTATGTTTTTATGGCTCCCAGCAGCCACTTCCTAAGTCACTGAACTGCAGCCACCATGAAGATCAAACTCCAGGAGCCTCCACTAATAGCAACAAAGAGACACCAAGGGTCAGCAGGATACCATGTGACCCCCACATTCCTTTCCCTCATTGATCATTTCAGCTGGCTTTTCACTGCAGAGTGACCACAGATTCCAGCTCTTCTCATGATGCAAACTCTCCTTGTCCCATCTTGTGTTGCAGAGGTGTCAGAAAGCCTTGGCTGGGTGTTTTCAGCTCCTGGGATGGTCTTGTCCTAAGCAGATTAACAGCAAGAAGGCTTGGCACACCCATCCCCAGGTGGTGGACAAGATCTGCCAGCACTCTGTAAGTGAACAATCGGCTTCTCGTGAGTGCTGCTTCTAGATGTGGGACCGGAAACGTGTTCCCTCACTCACTGCTCTGATTGCATGTCTAGTACTAGCATACTGCACTCTGGCTTCCTCTTAGAAGCACCCAGCTCCCCCACTCCTCCCAGTGCCTGTCAGATCTGAACAGCCAGACCTGGCCAGGAGTTCAGTACGGAGGTGAAAGCTCAGAACATAAAGAATCAGTTGATGGCAAAAATGCCTTCCGAATCCTGCAGGAAACTGGATGTCCCCATTTTTCACCTTACCCCAGCCGATTGGCCACTTCTGCACCGTATTTCCTATGCTCTGCACCCTCTCTAATGTCCTCCCCAGATGAAGCCCATACAACCGGGCTTCAGTGTTCTCTAGTGCCAGGCTCCAGCCCTGCAGTGCCAGCAGCTCAGACACCAGCAATGTGTCTGGTGACACTTTGAAATGGTCATTTAATGACTGCCTGGCATGTAGATGGTCGCCCCCAGGATACATGGAGATGGGAGCTGCATTCTTCCCACCCCTCCCAGCCAAGCAGATGAAATCTCTCTTCTCCTCACCCTGCGGCCCCAGCAACAAGAAGCTTCTTTGGTTTCTATTCCTAGGTGCTGAAGCTCAAGAACGTATCTGACATCTTGCTCCAATGTCTGGATCACCTCCAAAGCCCCCAGGTTCCAATACGACGGGCAGCAGCCATCTTTATCGGTAACCACTACTTTTCTTAAGCAACTTCTATCTGAGAGGTTGTCCCGTGTTCTGCTTGGAGGGCACTAGCAGCAAGAATTAACCCCCTGGGATCCTAGTGTCTAGATTTCCTGCCCTTGAGGCAGTTGGGCTGGGGATTATATCAAAAGGCCTGGAGCAAATTACAGCCCTACCCTCCAGCTCCACCCACTGGAATCCCTGTGGGACTGCAGCAATACCATAGCCATTGGCAATCAGGCTCTCTGTATCTTCCAAGACATGAGCCTCTTTGTCTTGGAGCTTGTGGACTTGTCTGATTATCCCAGGGACCACTTGAAAGCTGTTTTGCTTGTTGGAAAGACTGACATTTTTTAAAAGGTAGCCCCAGGGGAGGTGAAAACTCCTTCAAGATTCATTTCCATTGTACGTTCCAGGTTGCACTGTTCAAAGCTCAGAGCCCGCCATGGTCAGGCAAGAGAAGGAGCTGATACTTCAGTGTAAGTAGTTGCCACATGGCTGTGTTTGCATGTGGAAGGAGAGCTCATGCTCCTTGTAGGATATCAGGGTTGGAAGGGACTCAGGAGATCATCTAATCCAACCCCCTGCTCAAAGCAGCACCAATCCCCAGATAGTGTTTGTTTGTTTTTTAAACCCCAGTTCCCTAAATGGCCCCTTCAAGGATTGAACTCACAACCCTGGGTTTAGCAGGCCAATGCTCGAACCACTGAGCTATCCCTCCCACTTGTGAACCAGTTTAGGAAAAAGTGCAACTCCCCCGCCACGCTGCTGCATTGAGTTCAATTTAGACGTGGCCAGAGGTAGCTGTTGAGAGAGCCTGGACATCAGTCCCAGTTTTCTCTGATGTCAGGCGTCACTTCCATCTCCAGGTGCCAGAAGGTTTTACAAGGAGAAAGTAAATGCCAGGCAGGGTGAGAGGCCCTGGCATGTGTCAGGGAGATGGTGCTAAGGAGGTGGATGCCCCAGAATGCAGTGGAAGATGGTGCTGCCAAGGGCAGATGTCACTGAGGACTTAAGGGGTTATCAGATGGCGATGACACTGATAGCCCTGGTGGGTCCAGAGCATCTGGGAGGAGTTAGTTGCTGTGGAAGATCAGGGGTGGCTCCAGGCACCAGCGCAGCAAGTGCGTATCTGGGACGGCAAGCCACGGGGGGCGGCGTGCCAGTCGCCATGAGGGCGGCAGTCAGGCAGCCTTCGGCGGCATGCCTGCGGGAGGACCGCCGGTCCCGCAGCTTCGGCGGCAATTCGGCGGCAGGTACGCTGAAGGCGCGGGACCGGCAGATCACCCACAGAAACGCCACTGAATCCGCGTGACCAGCAGACCGCCCGCAGGCATGCCACCAAAGGCCGCCTGACTGCTGTGCTTGGGGTGGCAAAAAACATAGAGCCGCCCCTGTGGAAGATACAGAGGCCCATGGTGCAGGTGCTAGGGCATGCTAATACGATATGTGTTTTGACCTGAGCTTCCTCT
>NW_027055402.1:0-8000 GCF_011386835.1 Chrysemys picta bellii | reverse complement strand
GACAGTCCTTCAGTGAGAGTGCCAATGCCCGAGATGATGGGGCGTCCATGATTTCCAGGTTTGTGGATCTTAGGTAGTAGATAGAATAACCCCGGTCGGGGCTCTAAGGCTATGTTGATTTGTTCCTGTGTTAGTGTAGGGAGTGTCCTGAGTAGATGGTGCAGTTTCTTAGTGTATTCCTCAGTGGGATCTGAGGAAAGCGGCCTGTAGAATTTGGTATTGGAGAGTTGTCTGGCAGCCTCCTTCTGGTAGTCAGACCTGTTCATGATGACAACAGCACCTCCTTTATCAGCCTCTTTGATGATAATGTCAGGGTGGTTTCTGAGGCTGTGGATGGCATTGCGTTCTGCACGACGTAGGTTATGAGGCAAGCGATGTTGTTTTTCCACAATTTCTGCCTGTGCACGTCGGCGGAAGCATTCTATGTATAGGTCCAGACTGTCATTTCGACCCTCAGGAGGAGTCCATGTGGAGTTCTTCTTCCTGTGTTGTTCGTGGGAGGGTATCTGTGTATCAGTGCGCTGTTCAGTGTTATCATGAAAGTATTCTTTGAGTCGGAGGCGGTGAAAGTAGGCTTCCAGATCACCACAGAACTGTATCATGTTCGTGGGGGTGCTGGGGCAAAAGGAGAGTCCCCGAGATAGGACAGACTCTTCTGCTGGGTTGAGTGTGTAGCTGGATAAATTGACGATATTGCTGGGTGAGTTCGGGGTACCCCTGTTGTGGCCCCATGTGGCAGGTAGGATTTTAGACAGCTTACGGTCCTTTTTCCTTTGTAGAGAGGTGAGGTGTGTAACGTAGATCTCCTGTCTTATTTTAGTAAAGTCCATTTGTGTGGAGGGTTGGTTATTTATGAAAGTCTCCAGGTTGGAGAGCTCTTTCTTGATGTTTTTCTGTTTGCTGTATAGGATGCTGATCAGGTGGTTCCTCAGTTTCTTTGATAATGTATGGCATAATCTCTCACTGTGGTCTGTGCAGTATGTAGATAGCAATGGATTTTTCACCTTCAGTCCATTTGGTATGATGTCCATCCGTTTGCATTTGGAAAGGAAGATGATATCTGTCTGTATTTGTGCAAGTTTCTTCATGAGGTTGATAGATTTCCATTCCATACGGCTAAATGCAGTGCCTTGCATGGTGTCAAGTATCAGAGGGGTAGGCGTGTTAGTCTGAATCTGTAAAAAGCAACAGAGGGTCCTGTGGCACCTTTGAGACTAACAGAAGTACTGGGAGCATAAGCTTTCGTGGGTCAGAACCTCACTTCTTCAGATGCAAGTAATGGAAATCTCCAGAGGCAGGTATATATCAGTGTGGAGATAACGAGGTTAGTTCAATCAGGGAGGGTGAGGTGCTCTGCTAGCAGTTGAGGTGTGAACACCAAGGGAGGAGAAACTGTTTCTGTAGTTGGATAGCCATTCACAGTCTTTGTTTAATCCTGATCTGATGGTGTCAAATTTGCAGATGAACTGAAGCTCAGCAGTTTCTCTTTGGAGTCTGGTCCTGAAGTTTTTTTGCTGTAAGATGGCTACCTTAACATCTGCTATTGTGTGGCCAGGGAGGTTGAAGTGTTCTCCTACAGGTTTTTGTATATTGCCATTCCTGATATCTGACTTGTGTCCATTTATCCTCTTGCGTAGTGACTGTCCAGTTTGGCCAATGTACATAGCAGAGGGGCATTGCTGGCATATGATGGCATATATAACATTGGTGGACGTGCAGGTGAATGAGCCGGTGATGTTGTAGCTGATCTGGTTAGGTCCAGTGATGGTGTTGCTGGTGTAGATATGTGGGCAGAGTTGGCATCGAGGTTTGTTGCATGGGTTGGTTCCTGAGTTAGAGTTGTTATGGTGCGATGCGTGGTTGCTGGTGAGAATATGCTTAAGGTTGGCAGGTTGTCTGTGGGCGAGGACTGGCCTGCCTCCCAAGGTCTGTGAAAGTGAGGGATCATTGTCCAGGATGGGTTGTAGATCACTGATGATGCGTTGGAGAGGTTTAAGCTGAGGACTGTAGGTGATGGCCAGTGGAGTTCTGTTGGTTTCTCTTCTGGGCCTGTCTTGTAGCAGGAGTCTTCTGGGTACACGTCTGGCTCTGCTGATTTGTTTCTTTATTTCCTTGTGTGGGTATCGTAGTTTTGAGAATGCTTGGTGAAGATCTTGTAGGTGTTGGTCTCTGTCTGAGGGGTTGGAGCAGATGCGATTGTACCTCAGTGCTTGGCTGCAGACGATGGATCGTGTGGTGTGACCGGGGTGGAAGCTGGAGGCATGAAGGTAGGCGTAGCGGTCGGTGGGCTTTCGGTATAGGGTGGTGTTAATGTGGCCATCGCTTATTTGTACGGTGGTGTCCAGGAGGTGGACCTCCCGTGTAGATTGGTCCAGGCTGAGGTTGATGGTGGGGTGGAAGCTGTTGAAAGCATGGTGGAATTCTTCCAGGGCCTCCTTCCCATGGGTCCAGATGATGAAGGTGTCATCAATATAGCGTAGGTAGAGAAGGGGCATGAGTGGACGAGAGCTGAGGAAGCGTTGTTCCAGGTCAGCCATAAAAATGTTGGCATATTGTGGGGCCATGCGGGTGCCCATAGCGGTGCCACTGGTCTGGAGGTATATACTGTCACCAAGTTTGAAATAATTGTGCGTGAGGATAAAGTCACAGAGCTCAGTAATAAGTTGTGCTGTGTCATCATCAGGGACACTGTTCCTGACAGCTTGTATTCCATCTGTATGCGGGATGTTTGTGTAGAGAGCCTCTACATCCATGGTGGCTAGGATGGTGTTTTCTGGGAGGTCACCAATGCATTGTAGTTTTCTCAGGAAATCTGTGGTGTCACGGAGATAGCTGGGAGTGCTGGTGGCGTAGGGTCTGAGTAGGGAGTCCACATATCCAGACAGTCCTTCAGTGAGAGTGCCAATGCCCGAGATGATGGGGCGTCCAGGATTTCCAGGTTTGTGGATCTTAGGTAGTAGATAGAATAACCTCGGTCGGGGCTCTAAGGGTATGTTGATTTGTTCCTGTGTTAGTGTAGGGAGTGTCCTGAGTAGATGGTGCAGTTTCTTAGTGTATTCCTCAGTGGGATCTGAGGAAAGCGGCCTGTAGAATTTGGTATTGGAGAGTTGTCTGGCAGCCTCCTTCTGGTAGTCAGACCTGTTCATGATGACAACAGCACCTCCTTTATCAGCCTCTTTGATGATAATGTCAGGGTGGTTTCTGAGGCTGTGGATGGCATTGCGTTCTGCACGACTTAGGTTATGAGGCAAGCGATGTTGTTTTTCCACAATTTCGGCCTGTGCACGTCGGCGGAAGCATTCTATGTATAGGTCCAGACTGTCATTTCGACCCTCAGGAGGAGTCCATGTGGAGTTCTTCTTCCTGTGTTGTTGGTGGGAGGGTATCTGTGTATCAGTGCGCTGTTCAGTGTTATCATGAAAGTATTCTTTGAGTCGGAGGCGGTGAAAGTAGGCTTCCAGATCACCACAGAACTGTATCATGTTCGTGGGGGTGCTGGGGCAAAAGGAGAGTCCCCGAGATAGGACAGACTCTTCTGCTGGGTTGAGTGTGTAGCTGGATAAATTGACGATATTGCTGGGTGAGTTCGGGGTACCCCTGTTGTGGCCCCATGTGGCAGGTAGGATTTTAGACAGCTTACGGTCCTTTTTCCTTTGTAGAGAGGTGAGGTGTGTAACGTAGATCTCCTGTCTTATTTTAGTAAAGTCCAATGTGTGGAGGGTTGGTTATTTATGAAAGTTTCCAGGTTGGAGAGCTCTTTCTTGATGTTTTTCTGTTTGCTGTATAGGATGCTGATCAGGTGGTTCCTCAGTTTCTTTGATAATGTATGGCATAATCTCTCACTGTGGTCTGTGCAGTATGTAGATAGCAATGGATTTTTCACCTTCAGTCCATTTGGTATGATGTCCATCCGTTTGCATTTGGAAAGGAAGATGATATCTGTCTGTATTTGTGCAAGTTTCTTCATGAGGTTGATAGATTTCCATTCCATACGGCTAAATGCAGTGCCTTGCATGGTGTCAAGTATCAGAGGGGTAGGCGTGTTAGTCTGAATCTGTAAAAAGCAACAGAGGGTCCTGTGGCACCTTTGAGACTAACAGAAGTACTGGGAGCATAAGCTTTCGTGGGTCAGAACCTCACTTCTTCAGATGCAAGTAATGGAAATCTCCAGAGGCAGGTATATATCAGTGTGGAGATAACGAGGTTAGTTCAATCAGGGAGGGTGAGGTGCTCTGCTAGCAGTTGAGGTGTGAACACCAAGGGAGGAGAAACTGTTTCTGTAGTTGGATAGCCATTCACAGTCTTTGTTTAATCCTGATCTGATGGTGTCAAATTTGCAGATGAACTGAAGCTCAGCAGTTTCTCTTTGGAGTCTGGTCCTGAAGTTTTTTTGCTGTAAGATGGCTACCTTAACATCTGCTATTGTGTGGCCAGGGAGGTTGAAGTGTTCTCCTACAGGTTTTTGTATATTGCCATTCCTGATATCTGACTTGTGTCCATTTATCCTCTTGCGTAGTGACTGTCCAGTTTGGCCAATGTACATAGCAGAGGGGCATTGCTGGCATATGATGGCATATATAACATTGGTGGACGTGCAGGTGAATGAGCCGGTGATGTTGTAGCTGATCTGGTTAGGTCCAGTCCAGTTTGGCCAATGTACATAGCAGAGGGGCATTGCATATCATAGGCTTCATCTATAGTACTGTCATAACTATAAAGGGAAGGGTAACAGCTGTCCTGTGTACAGTACTATAAAATCCCTCCTGGCCAGAGACTCCAAAATCCTTTTCCCTGTAAAGGGTTAAGAAGCGCAGGTAACCTGGCTGGCATCTGAGCTAGAGGACCAATAAGGGGACAAGATACTTTCAAATCTTGGGGGGGGGGGAAGGCTTTTGTTTGTGTTCTTTGTTTTGGTTGTGCGTTCGCTCTCGGGACTGAGAGGGACCAGACATCAATCCAGGTTCTCCACATCTTTCTAAACAAGTCTCTCCTATTTCAAACTTGTAAGTAAATAGCCAGGCAAGGCGTGTTAGTTTTCCTTTGTTTTCTCAACTTGTAAATGTACCTTTTACTAGAGTGTTTATCTTTGTTTGCTGTACTTTGAACCTAAAACTAAAGGGGAGTCCTCTGAGCTCTTTAAGTTTAATTACCCTGTAAGGTTATTTCCATACTGATTTTACAAAAATAATTTTTACATTTTTCTTTAATTAAAAACCTTCTTTTTAAAAACCTAATTATTTTTTTCCTTGTTTTAAATCCAAGGGGGTTGGATCTGTATTCACCAGGAGTTGGTGGGAGAAAGAAGGGGGGATGGTTAATTTCTCCTTCTTTTAAAATCCCAGGGGGGTTGGAACTGTATTCACCAAAAGTTGGTGGGAGGAAGGAGGGGAATGGTTACTTTCTCCTTGTTTTAAGATCCAAGGGGTTTGGATCTGTATTCACCAGGGAATTGGTGAAGGTCTCTCAAGGCTACCCAGGGAAGGAAATTAGCCTTGGAATGGTGGCAGCGAACCAGAGCTAAGCTGGTAGTTAAGCTTAAAAGTTTTCATGCAGGCCCCTACATTTGTACCCTAAAGTTCAAAGTGGGAATTACAGCCTTAACAACCTGTCAGAGACTCAAACGCCCCGAGGAATCAGGGGGAATTCAGGGCACCTGGAACCAGCACCATTTCCACTCAGCACCTGCCCACCACTGAGGGATGAATTCACCACCTGAACCCCAGAATGGAGTCTTCTTCTCCTTTCTAGTAACCTCCAGTGCCAACCCGCCTCCATGTAGGGTGAGCTCCTGCTACCTCCCCCTCAGTGCCCTTGACAGCTGTTCCACCTCCAAACCACGGCTCAAGTTATCAGAACCCTCTTCTATACCCCCACCCAGGTTGGGCAGGGAGGCGGCTCTAGCATGGGGGGCAGGAGGGATTCTGCCAAGAGTGAAGTAGGTTGCAGGGAGGTTGAGATCTTGCTCCAAGTCATCCCAGACACTAATGCGAAGCCACAGGATGGCAGCATCTAGTGTCAGTGGAGTCCAAGCACTATTTCAACCATACAGTTTTGGATCAACTTCCCACAAGGGGAGGTGAAGAGCACCCCCAGCAACCCACACACACACACACCACTCCTGGTGGTGGGAGGGGAACAGGAGAAAGGACAAAAGAAGTAAGAGATGAAGAGAAAGGAAGGAGGGATGGAGGAAAAGGTAAAACGAAAAGGACAAACCCTAATGTCCCCAGTGATTCTACGGGACAAAATCCCAGGTGGACTATAAAATTCTGACACATTAAACTAGTGTTTTCCATGCCTAGAATTCAGCTGGCAACAGATGGATCAGACTGAGCAGCTTCCAAAACCTCTTGGAGGCTCTTACCTTCTAAACAGGGACGTCTGTTTTCTAGTAAAATCAGTAAAAGGAAAGGAAAAAACTCGAAAGAGGCTCCTGCTTGCACTCAAATACGTGAACCCTAATACTCTCTCAGTCCTCAAAGAGAGAGACTTGGAGAAGGAGCGGCAAACAGCAGAGGCTAAGAGCGGGAGTTTGCCTGGGAGTTCGCTTGGGGAGAGCTCACTGAGGCTTACATCTGCAGGTTTCTCTGAGTAGTTCCTGCAACAGTTGAGGAAGTTCTTAAGAGGACGGTGATGTGGAAGGTGAGCGATCAGCTGTTGTCACCTGCACAGGCTGTGCCATGTTTGTCTTTCTTCCACAGGACAGAAGCGACTTTGTCTGTACGAAGGGCAAGCTGGTCTCCATATTGGAAGAGAAGCTTCGAGGCCTGGAGAAACGAGTATCGACTCTGCGTTGCATAAGGGAAAATGAAGATTTCCTGGACAGACGTCAGGAGATGCTTCTACGGCCACAATGTTCTTAAGATTCAGAGCAGGCGCAGCAGGGACAGAAGGATTGTGAAGAGGTTTGGCAGCATGTGACTTCCAGAAGGAGAAAGAGGAGCGTCCATGCACCAGCAATGGAGATACAGGTGAGCAATCGTTTCCATGTTCTCTCTACAGGTACTAATGCGGAGAGTGGACTAGATGACCCATCTGAGGGAAGGGAGCAGAAGGAGACTCCACCGATTGGAAGGCAAAAGATGCACTGTCCTAGGGATGGGGGTTCCACGACCACAACTCCCAAGAGGAGGAGGAGGGTGGTGGTGGTCGGGGACTCCCTCCTCAGGGGGACTGAGTCATCTATCTGCCGCCCCGACTGGGAAAACCAAGAGGTCTGCTGCTTGCCCGGAGCTAGGATACACGATGTGACGGAGAGACTGCCGAGACTCATCAAGCCCTCGGATCGCTACCCCTTCCTGCTTCTCCACGTGGGCACCAATGATACTGCCAAGAATGACCTTGAGCAGATCACTGCAGACTACGTGGCTCTGGGAAGAAGGATAAAGGAGTTTGAGGCGCAAGTGGTGTTCTCGTCCATCCTCCCTGTGCAAGGAAAAGGCCGGGGTAGAGACCGTCGAATCGTGGAAGTCAACGAATGGCTATGCAGGTGGTGTCGGAGAGAAGGCTTTGGATTCTTCAACCATGGGATGGTGTTCCAAGAAGGAGGAGTGCTAGGCAGAGACGGGCTCCACCTAACGAAGAGAGGGAAGAGCATCTTCGCCAGCAGGCTGGCTAACCTAGTGAGGAGGGCTTTAAACTAGGTTCACCGGGGGAAGGAGACCAAAGCCCTGAGGTAAGTGGGGAAATGGGATCCTGGGAGGAAGCACAAGCAGGAGAGCGCAAGGGGGGAGGACTCCTGTCTCATGCTGAGAAAGAGGGACGATCGATGAGTTATCTCAAGTGCCTATACACAAATGCAAGAAGCCTGGGAAACAAGCTGGGAGAACTGGAAGTCCTGGCACAGTCAGGGAACTATGATGTGATTGGAATAACAGAGACTTGGTGGGATAACTCACATGACTGGAGTACTGTCATGGATGAATATAAACTGTTCAGGAAGGACAGGCAGGGCAGAAAAGGTGGGGGAGTTGCGTTGTATGTAAGAGAGGAGTATGACT
>NW_027055401.1:0-8000 GCF_011386835.1 Chrysemys picta bellii | reverse complement strand
AACTTCTACTGTGCACACAGTTATATCCTCATGCAAGTGTCTTACACCAATATAGCTTATTCCCCTCACTGTACTGGTATAAAGCACCGTTATACTGATAGGACTGTCCCCATACTAGGGGGGTTGTACTGCTTCAACTATACTAGTAGAGCTCAAGCACTACACCTTTCTAGTGTAAATAAGCCCCTGCTCACTATCACTTGTGCACCTTTATATTGAATTAGAACAAAAAAGTCAGTCTCTTGTTACGGGGGAACAGAGATTGCCTCCCCACAGGACAAATGACACTCAGATACTTGGCCCTCAGATACTGTGGTGATGGGCACCAACTGAGAAACCTAGATAAATAGCTCCATGTAGATGAACGAATGTCAGTGCAGAGGTGTCATGGGGTTGCTGGTCCTTTAAGTGGAGTCTGGGCCCAGGCTACGTATGGGAAGGTAATTTAAAAGCAAAGAGCCCATGTAGGGCAGATGATTGTCTGTCAGGCACCTGGCCCTGATCAAAGGCCATCAGGACTCAGTGGCAAGGAGGAGCTCTTGGGACAGGCCCGTTCTGTTGCTGCAGGAGGAGACCTACAGCCTGTTTAACTCTCTAAGCTGTCAGGTAAACTGATGGAGTAGAAAGGGTCCAGCTTTAGCCCCCAGCTCAGCCAATCAGCATTGAGACTCTGCGGGGCGGGAGGCTGAGGGGTCTCACCACATGGCCCAAAGGATGGCCCAGCTCACCAGTGGGGATCACTGTCAGAGCACTCTTCCTGTCCCATGGCTTTGTGAGGGCCTCCCACAATGAGGGCTGGACAGCAGCCCCCTCCTCGCCTGTGGAGGGAGAGAAGAAGGGAAAAGGGAAAACAAAAGAGACACAAACCCCAATGTCCCCAGTGACTCTAAGGGACAAAGCCCTCAGTGGGGGGAAAATTCTCCCACCTTAACCTAGTGTTTTCCATGCCTAGAATTTGGCCGGCACCAGATGGCTCAGGCTGAACAGGTTCCAAACCGCTCGGAGGCTCTGACCTTCTCCACTGGGACGGCTGTTTTCCAGCTAAATCAGTAGTGGGAAAGGGGGAAACTCCAAAGAGGCTCCTCCTCGCGCTCACGTACCTGAACCTGAATTCTCCCTCAGGCCTCCAGGGGAGAACTCGGGAAGGAGACTGGCTGCAGCAAACCAAGGGGGGTCTCTGAGATTGCCCCTGCCCTGCAGCCTGTCCTGCCTGCCCGTTGCCATGGACTCTCTGTGAGGTCACCGCCTCCCAACCTCTTTTCACCAATCAGCCGAGGTGCTGCAAAAGGCCCTTGTGATGTCACTGCCACACCCAGCCCTGCCCTGTGGGGCTAATGTCCTGCTCCTGCCAGCCCCTTTCCATGTTTGAGCTGCTCCCCTGTATCGCCCTCCCCCGCCACACACACACACTCACTCTTAGCTCTGGGGATCAATCAGGCTACTCATGGAAACATCAGAGGCTGCTCAGTGTGCCACACTCCGGTTTTCAGAGATTTCTAGACTTTAAGGCCAGAAGAGACCATTAGATCATATAATCTGACCGCTTCCATCCCCGCCTCTTGTATAGCATCTTGTATAGCACAGTGGCTAGATATCACAGACCTCTTGTATAGCACAGTGGCTAGTTTTGGACCAAAGCACACTCCAGAAAGGCATCTAGTCTTCATTGGAAGACATCAAGAGATGGAGAAACCACCACTTCCCCTGGTAGTTTGGAGGAAACTGATGCAGAGAGGGGAAGGGAACTGACCCCAAGGCCACACCTGTGAGTCTGTATCATAAGACATACGCACAACGACACCGTGCTAAGGTGGTACAAGCAACCTTCATTCTGGTGTTTCCTAACATTTAAAGGCCTGGTCTGCACACAGTTCTTGGTAGTTCTAGAACTATTTTGGGTAGGGATGCATTCATTTACATCTCCCTTAATAATTGTCCCAGCACAACTTCTACTGTGCGCACAGTTCTATCCTCATACAAGTGTCTTACACCAATATAGCTTAATCCCCTCACTGTACTGGTCTAAAGCACCGTTATACTGATAGGACTGTCCCCATACTAGGGGGGTTGTACTGCTTCAACTATACTAGTAGAGCTCAAGCACTACAACTTTCTAGTGTAAACAAGCCCCTGCTCACTATCACTCGTGCACCTTTATATTGAATTAGAACAAAAAAGTCAGTCTCTTGTTACGGAGGAACAGAGATTGCCTCCTCACAGGACAAATGACACTCAGATACTTGGCCCTCAGATACTGTGGTGATGGGCACCAACTGAGAAACCTAGATAAATAGGCAGGGAGTTAACCAAGGAACTACAGCTCCCAGGGCCCCCTGTTAGTTCTCAGCTCCCATGCTGGATCCCTGCCGCCCCTGCAAATAGGCTGCCCCAAGCACGTGCTTGCTTTGCTGGTGCCTAGAGCCGCCCCTGATTGGGGCCTAGGGCATCACAAAGACTAGAGCGTGAGCCTTCGTTGCTTCCAGGCTAGCCTTTGCCATTCCTGACTTGCCAAAGAAAATGGGCGGATGCCCAGGCTAGTGTGCAGAGCAGTTTCCCTCTTCCAAATGTGCGCCTGTCCCTCTGCTTGAGGGGGCTGCTAAATAGCACCTTTGGAGCCCGGCTGTTTCGCTGCTTCTCACCAGCTGGGGAAAAGCCTCTTGGGGGAAAATCTCCTTCCCCACTGTGAAATGAGCAACCTTGGAGCGGGAATGGTAAGAGGCCCCAGCAGCGGGGCTGGCCCTGCTCTCCTACCGTCTTCTGATGTTGGCCACAGAGCATCAGCAGCTGCCCCCCATGCTGGTCTGCGGATGGCCTTTCAGTGGGTGTCTGGTGTGCCAGGGAGCAGGCTGGCTGGTGTCTTTGTGGCTGTCTGCAGCTCACGCGCTTCCCCTCCTCTTGCCCCACCCTCGGTTGCTCTGTGGCTTTTAAGCACCAGCTGCCTCTGCTCTAGGAGCCCGGAGGAGGAAAGTGTGCTGGGCTCCAGCCTGGGGCTCTTCCTCCCTCCTGCCTATCAACCCTGGGCCTGGGCCTCCTTTCATTACGCGCCATGTGGGCAAGAGTCAAAGCGCGGCAGCAAGTGCAAGGGCCAAGCTTGTGGGCATCTGGTGAAGCTGCGAGAATCGCAACCCTCAGGACTGCAGCATCTCTAGCCAGGGTGTCAAGTTCTAGGGCCCGGCCCATTGCGGCCATTCCGTCAAACCAGCCAGAGCGAGGACCTGGCACCAGTGGGCGCTAGTCACCCGGCAGGAGGGGAAAGACTTGTTCTTGCACAACTCAATAGAAGGAAGCAGAGTTCCCAGGGCTTGGCCACAAGCCAACAGGGTACCCGGTGGTCCCATGGAGAGTTGCAGTGAGATGGTAGGAGTCAGACTCCTGCATGCTGACCATTACACCAGGGGAGGGTGGGGAGCAGCTGTGTCCGGTGCAGGGCAGTTGGAGTCTGGGGGCTGCAGCAGGGACGGTGGTGCCTGGGCTGCTGCTGCCCCCAGCCAGGTCTGTACTGGGGAGAGAGCTGCATTAATTAATATGGAAATATACCTATCTCACAGAGCTGGAAGGGACCTTGAAAGGTCATCGAGTCCAGTCCCCTGCCTTCACAGCAGGACCAAGTACCGTTCCTGACAGATTTTTGCCCCAGATCCCTAAATGGCCCCCTCAAGGATTGAACTCATAACCCTGTGTTATGCAGGGGGTCAGACTAGATGATCAGGGCTGGCCTTAGAGCCTTTGAAACTATGAATTTATGAACCTAAAGATGGCTGTAACTGCTAGTGTGAAGGTTGCTGCTCCTCTCCAAGAGGAGATGCTTTGTCTGAGGTTTCCTTGGGGAGAGGCACCAGGATCCCTGTTCCCTCTTTCTCATAACCTTCCTTGGACAGAGCACATCACAGGTTCTCCCCTTTTGTTCTCTAACAGGAAACCTCCATCCACCAGATCTGTAATTCCTCCCATCCTCACACAGTCGCTGGCTACATTTCCTAGCCTGACTCTCACCCCATGGATCTCACGCCTCCTCTGCCATTGGGCAGACATGGAAATAGCAAAGGTCAATTTCTATTTTCATTGGTCATTGCCTGGGTTTAGTTGCAAAACTGCTTCATTATTAACCCCACTCCTTTGTGCACAGAATGTTGGGACTCTGGGAACAGATGGGGCCAAGCTGAAAACCAATAAACCTCTGTTCCCAGAGAACCCAGGAAAAGGAACAAAAGATTGTCATCGAGAAGGTTTGAGGGCCTGGAAGGATGGATTAGCAGCTGCAAATATGTTGACTTATTCTCAACTATTTCAATATCTGGAATTTATTAGCATGGGGAAAATAATCAGTAAACTTTAAATGAAGAATTTCCCATACTATTTATAACATCAAGTCAGAAGTTGGGCCACCAACACAATAACAAAGAAATCACACCGAGACCCATGACCAATGTAGGCTACAGTTTATTTAAACCCCTTTCGTGCAAAGGAATTGTAGAGGGGAATTTACACATCTATTGTATATAGCCCAATGGGGGTATAGTAGAATTTGTAGAGAGTTTTGAAGTCTATCTCCATGAGATTATTTCTGAGAGAACTGCCAAGATGACAGCCAGGGGATGGGAGTGGAGCTGTATCACTTTCAAAGCTTAAGATTTCTTTCTTCTGCATTATTTGATCTCATTTATGTGTGTTTCAATCAAGTAAACAGATAGATATTGTCTCAATACACATACATTAGCCAATCATTACATGAGACAAAAGGTTTAGATTCACAACTTGAAGGCAATGAATGAATTAGAACATAACATAACATAAAAATGGCCGTACTGGGTCAGACCAAAGGTCCATCTAGTCCAGTATCCTGTCTACCGACAGTGGCCAATGCCAGGTGCCCCAGAGGGAGTGAACCTAACAGGCAGTGATCAAGTGATCTCTCTCCTGCCATCCATCTCCACCCTCTGACATACAGAGGATAGGGACACCATTCCTTACCCGTCCTGGCTAATAGCCATTAATGGACTTAACCACCATGAATTGATCCAGTTCTCTTTTAAACGCTGTTATAGTCCTAGCCTTCACAACCTCCTCAAGTAAGGAGTTCCACAAGTTTGACTGTGCACTGTGTGAAGAAGAATTTCCTTTTATTTGTTTTAAACCTGCTGCCTATTAATTTCATTTGGTGACCCCTAGTTCTTGTATTATGGGAATAAGTAAATAACTTTTCCTTATCCACTTTCTCCACATCACTCATGATTTTATATACCTCTATCATATCCCCCCTTAGTCTCCTCTTTTCCAAGCTGAAGAGTCTTTAATCTCTCCTCATATGGGACCCGGTCCAAACCCCTAATCATTTTAGTTGCCCTTCTCTGAACCTTTTCCAGTGCCAGTATATCTTTTTTGAGATGAGGAGACCACATCTGTACGCAGTATTTGAGATGTGGGTGAACCATCGATTTATGTAAGGGCAATAATATATTCTCCGTCTTATTCTCTATCCCCTTTTTAATGATTCCTAACATCCTGTTTGCTTTTTTGACCGCTTCTGCACACTGCGTGGATATCTTCAAAGAACTATCCACAATGACTCCAAGATCTTTTCCCTGACTTGTTGTAGCTAATTAGCCCCCATCATATTGTATGTATAGTTGGGGTTATTTTTTCCAATGTGCATTACTTTAGGGGCAACTCCAAGGGAAATACTATTTATGGAGATATCAATCTAAATTTTACATGAGTTTTGTTACCTTCCCTTTAGGTTCTATCCATGGAAATTCACCCATACTCGTCTGCTGAAAGATAAAATCATGGAAATCTGTCTCCAGAGAACGTGGAAGGCTGACGCAGAAGGGGAACTGAAAGATGCCCACGTTCAAATCAAAACGGGATGTTGAGAACTGACTGTTGCCACACTGGCCCCCACCAGTCCCTAGCACAGGGGTGGCCAACCTGAGCTTGAGAAGGAGCCAGAATTTACCAATGAACATTGCCAAAGAGCCACAGGAATATGTCAGCAGCCCCACATCAACTACCCCCCTCCAGCCCCAAGCACCTCCTGCCCACCAGCAGCCCCACCAATCAGCGCCTGGGAATCTGGGAATTACCTTCTGTAAAAACTCATCTTCTTTCGAAAACCTGTGGAAATAGCTGATTCAAGAAGTTGTTGACAGATGGATAGTACGCGTCTATCAGCAGCTCCTTGGGTCACCAGCCGCTGTCAACCAAGCCAGTTGGCAGATTGAAGGCAGGGCAAGGATGCTGAAGCAGAAAGTTCTTTGCTGTTGGGATACGTGACATCACAATAAACTTATACAGAAACATACCTGGACACCCACCCAGAGAGACACGCACCCACAGAAGCTAGTAACATTTACAACATTGAGAGATGCACCCAAAATCTCTAGGAATTTTGATTTGTGGGAGGGGATCATAGGTGCTGACTGCATGGGTGCTCCAGGGCTGAGGGCTGGAGCACCCACGGGGAAAAATTAGCGGGGAAAAATCGCTGCTGATAAAGTCTGTGGCTAGCACAGCTTGGAGGAGTGGTAAATAATGCTAATGATGGGGCAGTTGTACAGAGCAGCCTGGATGGTTTGGTAAACTGGGATTAGTAAAACAAATGCAGTTTAATACAGCCAAAAGCCAGGCCCTATAGCTGGGATCGGAGGTTGGTGGCCATACCTAGAGCCTAGGGAACCGTAGCCTGGAAAGCAGGGACTATGAAAAGGATTTAGGGTCATAGAGGACAAACAGCTGAACCTGAACTTCTGTGAGCTGCTTTCAGGTTAAGCCTGCAGCTTTGGGCAAGTAATTCAGACCCTGGGTCTGTGTTAGAGCAGACGGGCGTGTTTGGCTCAACAAGACAGGGTGCTGGGGTCCCAAGCTGCCAGGGCAGGAAAGCAGGGGCAGAAGTAGTCTTGGCACATCGGTTGGCAGCTCCCAAGGGGCTTTCTGTGAACCAACCCATCACAAGGGACAAAACACTCCAATCCCTCCCGGTGGGAGGAGCCAGGTTTGCTCTTCAAATTCTGTCCTTGGTAAATGTCCAGGTCTGGGAATGTCCCACAACAGCATTTCTAATGGGAATCTGGCTGCAGAACAATTAAACTGCTGACAGCTCCTATGCAGGAGGGGTGGGAATTCAGTCATAGAATCATAGAATATCAGGGTTGGAAGGGACCTCAAGAGGTCATCTACTCCAACCCCCTGCTCAAAGCAGGACCAATTCCCAACTAAATCATCCCAGCCAGGGCTTTGTCAAGCCGGGCCTTAAAAATCTCCAAGGAAGGAGACTTCACCACCAGTCTCTGTGTTCTGTCAGTGCAGGTAGAGCAATAGGAAAAACTTCACCAGTCACTGTAGCAACTGTCTACTCCAAAATACTACAGGAGCATTTTAAGTGTAGACAGCCTGAGAGTGAGACCAGATCTACCTCCAGGTGCCAGTAGGGATGCACCAGCACTGAGACTACAGCAATGACAACAGTTCAATGCTTCCAGAGTTGGCAGGATTCAAACCTACGTGGGAAAGCCCCAAGCGATTTTTAGTCCAGCACCTTAACCCCTCAGCCACAGCTATCTGATGGCCACTAGCTTCCCTACACTGTGATTCTCTTCTCAGTGAATTATCACTTCACATTGTTTGCTCAGACCAGCCGCCCCGGCCCAATCACTGTTGTGCGGGGCTGTAAGTGTGTCCATTGCTGGACAGCAGGAATTCCTGCCCATTTCCCTTCCGGCTGGAGCAGGATTGGAGTGTGTTTGTGTTAATGACATTGCTGTAGATTGTTGTTCGTTCCCCATCTTGACAATTCAGACAGTCCCTGAGACCCCCCCCGGGCTTTGCTGCCGCAAGTCTCCTTCGCGAGGTCTCTCCTCGAGGACTGAGAGAGAATTAGGATTCACAGATGTGAGGATGAGGAGGAACCTCTGTGGAGTTTTCTCCTTTCCTACCATTGATTGTGCCAAAAACAACCTTCCCTTTTACAAGGTAAGAGGCCCAGAGAGGTTTGGAACCTGTTC
>NW_027055400.1:0-8000 GCF_011386835.1 Chrysemys picta bellii | reverse complement strand
GCAAGGGAACGAGAACCTGTCAGAGACTCAAACGCCCCGAGGAATCAGGGGGAATTAAGGGCACCTGGAACCAGCAGTATTTAAACTGACTACCTGCCCACCACTGAGGGATGAATTCACCTCCTGAACCCCAGAATGGAGTCTTCTTGTGCTTTCTAGTAACCTCCAGTGCCAACCCACCACCTTGTAGGGTGAGCTCCTGCTACCTCCCCCTCAGTACCCTTGACAGCTGTTCTACCTCCAAACCACAGCTCAAGTTATCAGAACCCTCTTCTCCACCCCAACCCAGGTTGCGCAGGGAGGCGGCCCTAGCAGGGGGGGCAGGAGCGATTCTGCCAGCAGTGAAGTGGGTTGCGGGGAAGTTGAGATCTTGCCCCAAGTTGTCCCAGACACTAATGCTAAGCCACAGGATGGCAGCATCTAGTGTCAGTGGAGTCCAAGCACTATTTGAACCCGACAGTTTTGGATCAACTTCCCACAAGGGGAGGTGAAGAGCACCCCCAGCAACACACACACCACTCCTGGAGGTGGGAGGGGAACAAGAGAAAGGACAAAAGAAGTAAGAGATGAAGAGAAAGGAAGGAGGGATGGAGGAAAAGGTAAAACGAAAAGGACAAACCCTAGTGTCCCCAGTGATTCCACGGGACAAAATTCCAGGGAGGGAAGAAAATTCTGCCACCTTAAACTACTGTTTTCCATGCCGAGAATTCAGCTGGCACCAGATGGATCAGACTGAGCAGGTTCCAAAACCTCTTGGAGGCTCTTACCTTCTAATTTTCAAGTAAAATCAGTAAAAGGAAAGGAGAAAACTCGAAGGAGGCTCCTGCTCGCACTCACATACGTCAACCCTAACACTCTCTCAGTCCTCAAAAAGAAACCTCGAGAAGGAGACTTGCTGAAGCAAAGCCACAGGGGTCTTTGAGGTTTCCCTGGTCGTAAGCCCCTGTCCTCCCTGGCTGAAGACAGCATCTCTCTCTGAGGTCACCACCTCCCTAACACCTTTGACCAGTACGCTGAGGTCCTTGAAAAAGCCTTTGTGATATCACTGCCACACCCAACCAAACCCTAAAGTGCTCATGTCCTGCTGCTGGCCTGACACTTTGAAGGTTTGAGCTACGCTCTGTGGATCACACCACAAAATTCGTCTTCATTCTAGGAAGCAAGCTAGCTAGACAGTAAAACATCAGAGGCTGCTCCCAATACTACACTCAGTGTTTCCAAAAGTAGGAGACTTTCTGGCCAGAAGAGACCTTTACAGCATCTCATCTAACCCCCTCCATATCATAGGCTTCCAGTATAGTACAATAGTTACTTTTTGGGCACACACATTCCAGAAAGGCATCTAGTCTTCAATCAATGACATCAAGAGTTGGAGAATCCACCACTTTCCCTTTTAGTGAGTGCCAGGGGGCTCCATTTCCCCTTCCACTAGCTCCCCATTTACAGTGAGCCAGAGCAGTACCTGCAGCCGGGAGAGGGAGTTGCTAAGGCCTCAGAGGAACAGCCCCTGCAGTGTCTCAGGCACATGGCGTAAGTGCCGGATGATGCGGAGCTGGTGCATCCCTTTGGCCGTGACGTCCTCCTCCTGCAAGGGAATGAGAACCTGTCAGAGACTCAAATGCCCCGAGGAATCAGGGGCAATTAAGGACACCTGGAACCAGCAGTATTTACACCCAGCACCTGCCCAGCACTGAGGGATGAATTCACCTCCTGAACCCCAGAATGGAGTCGTCTTCTCCTTTCTAGGAATCTCCAGTGCCAACCCCCGTCCTTGTAGGGTGAGCTCCTGCTACCTCCCCCTCAGTGCCCTTGACAGCTGTTCCACCTCCAAACCACAGCTCAAGTTATCAAAACCCTCTTCTCCACCCCCACCCAGGTTGGGCAGGGAGGCGGCTCTAGCAGGGGGGGCAGGTGGGATTCTGGCAGCAGTGAAGTGGGTTGCGGGGTGGTTGAGATCTTGCCCCAAGTCATCCCAGACACTAATGCTAAACCACACGATGGCAGCATCTAGTGTCAGTGGAGTCCAAGCACTATTTCAACCATACAGTTTTGGATCAACTCCCAACAAGGGGAGGTGAAGAGCACCCCCAGCAACACACACACACACACACACACAAACACACACACACACATATATATACCACTCCTGGTGGTGGGAGGGGAACAAGAGAAAGGACAAAAGAAGTAAGAGATAAAGAGAAAGGAAGGAGGGATGGAGGAAAAGGTAAAACGAAAAGGACAAACACTAATGTCCCCAGTGATTCTACCAGACAATATTACAGGGAGGGATTAAAATTCTGCCACCTTCAACTAGTGTTTTCCATGCCTAGAATTCAGCTGGCACCAGATGGATCAGACTGAGCAGGTTCCAAAACCTCTTGGAGGCTCTTGCTTTCTAAACAGGGATGTCTGTTTTCTAGTAAAATCAGTAAAAGGAAAGGAGACAACTCGAAAGAGGCTCCTGCTCTCACTCAAATACGTGAATCCTAATACTCTCTCAGTCCTCAAGAGAAACCTCGAGAAGGAGACTTGCTGAAGCAAAGCCACAGGTTGGCCAGAGAGGCGGCTCTAGCAGGGGTGGCAGGAGGGATTCTGCCAGCAGTGAAGTGGGTTCCGGGGAGGTTGAGATCTTGCCCCAAGTCATCCCAGACACCAATGCTAATCCACACGATGGCAGCATCTAGTGTCAGTGGAGTCCAAGCACTATTTCAACCACACAGGTTTGGATGAACTCCCCACAAAGGGAGGTGAAGAGCACCCCCAGCAACACACAAACACACACACACACACACACAAACCACTCCCGGTGGTGGGAGGGGAACAGGAGAAAGGACAAAAGAATTAAGAGATGAAGAGAAAGGAAGGAGGGAGGGAGGAAAAGGTAAAATGAAAAGGACAAACACTAATGTCCCCAGTGATTCTACGGGACAAAATCACAGGGAGGGAATAAAATTCTGCCACCTTGAACTAGTGTTTTCCATGCCTAGAATTCAGCTGGCACCAGGTGGATCAGACTGAACAGGATACAAACGTCTCCGAGGCACTTACTTTCCTCAAAGAGAGACCTCAAGGAGGAGACTTGCTGAAGCAAAGCCAGAGGGGTCTCTGAGGTTTCCCTGGCCCTCATGTCAGCATCTCTCTCTGATGTCAGCATCTCTCTCTGAGATCACCACCTCCCTAACACATTTGACCAATAAGCTGACGTCCTGCAAAAGGCCTTTGTGATGTCACTGCCACACCCAACCAAACCCTGAAGTGCTAATGTCCTCCTGCTGGCCTGACACTTTGAAGGTTTGAGCTACTCTGTGTGAATCACCCCACTCAATGGGTCTTCATTCTAGGAAGCAAGCCGGCTAGACAGTAAAACATCAGAGGCTGCTCCCAATGCTACACTCCGTGTTTCCAAAATTACTACACTTTATGGCCAGAAGAGACCTTTAGAGCATCTAATCTAAGCCCCTGCATATCATGGGCTTCCTGTATAGTACAATAGTTACTTTTTGGGCACAAACATTCCAGAAAGGTATCTAGTCTAAATTAAATGACATTAAGAGATGGAGAATCCATCACTTTCCCTTTTAGTGAGGGCCAGGGGGCTCCATTTCCCCTTCCACTAGCTCGCCATTTACAGTGAGCCAGAGCAGTACCTGCAGCAGGGAGCGGGAGTTCCTGAAGGCCTCAGAGGCGCAGCCCCTGCAGTGTCTCAGGCACGTGGCGTAAGTGCAGGATGATGCGGAGCTGGTGCATCATTTTGGCCCTGACGTCCTCCTGCTGCAAGGGAACGAGAACCTGTCAGAGACTCAAACGCCCCGAGGAATCAGGGGGAATTAAGGGAACCTGGAACCAGCAGTATTTCCACCCAGCACCTGCCCGTCAATGAGAGATGAATTCACCTCCTGAACCCCAAAATGGAGTCTTCTTGTCCTTTCTAGAAACCTCCAGAGCCAACCCCCCTCCTTGTAGGGTGAGCTCCTGCTACCTCCTGCTCAGTGCCCTTCACAGATATTCCACCTCCAAACCACAGCTCAAGTCATCAGAACCCTCTTCTCCACCCCAACACAGGTTGGGCAGGGAGGCGGCTCTAACAGGGTGTGCAGGAGGGATTCTGACAGCAGTGAAGTGGGTTCCAGGGAGGTTGAGATCTTGACCCAAGTCATCCCAGACACTAATGCTAAGTCACACAATGGCAGCATCTACTGTCAGTGGGGTCCAAGCACTATTTCAACCCCACAGTTTTGGATCAACTCCCCACAAGGGGAGGAGAAGAGAACCATCAGCACCACACACACACACACACACACACACACACACACACACACACACACACACACACACACACACACCACTCCTGGTGGTGTGAGGGGAACAAGAGAAAGGACAAAAGAAGTAAGAGATGAAGAGAAAGGAAGGAGGGATGGAGGAAAAGGTAAAAGGAAAAGGACAAACCCTAATGTCCCCATGTCGGACATCAGGAATGGTAACATACATAAGCCAGTATGTGAACACTTCAATCTCCCTGGTCATTCTATTACAGATTTAAAAGTCACTATCATTGAACAAAAAAAACTTCAGAAACAGACTTCAAAGAGAAACAGCAGAACTAAAATTCATTTGCAAATTCAACACCATTAATCTGGGCTTGAATAGGGACTGGGAGTGGCTGGCTCACTACAGAAGCAGCTTTTCCTCTCCTGGAATTGACACCTCCTCATCTATTATTGGGAGTGGACTACATCCACCCTGATTTTTGAATTGGCCCTGTCAACACTGGTTCTCCACTTGTGAAGTAACTCCCTGCTCTCCATGTGTCAGTATATAATGCCTGCATCTGTAACTTTCACTCTATGCATCCGAAGAAGTGAGGTTTTTACTCACGAAAGCTTATGCCCAAATAAATCTGTTAGTCTTTAAGGTGCCACCAGACTCCTTGTTGTTTTTGTAGATACAGACTAACACGGCTACCCCCTGATACTTGACACCATGCAAGGCACTAAATTTAGCCGTATGGAGTGGAAATCCATCAACCTCAACAAAAAACTTGCACAGATACAGACAGACATTATCTTCCTCTCCAAATGCAAACAGATGGACATCATACCAAAAGGACGGAAGGTAAAAAATCCATTGCAATCAACATACTACACTGAGTATGGTGAGAGATTGTGCCACACACTCTCTCAAAGAAACTGAGGAACCACCTGATCAGCATCCTGTACAGCAGACAGGAGAAGATCAAGAATGAGCTCTCAGAACTGGAGACTCTCATACAATACCAGCCTTCTACACAAACTTCCACGTGGCTGCACTTTACAAAAATGAGACAAGCCGTTTACAATGCACACTTCACTTCTCTACAGAGGAAAAAGGACTGTAAGTTATCTAAACTAATACCTGCCACTAGGGGCTATAACAATGGTACCCTCAACTCATCTAACAACATTGTCAATCTTTCCAACCACACGCTTAGCCCAGCAGAAGAGTCTGTCCTATCTCGGGGACTCTCTTTCTGTCCCACCGTCCCCACGAACATGATACACTTCTGCGGTGATCTGGAAGCCTACTTTCCTCGTCTCCGACTCAAGGAATATTTTCAACGCACCACTGAACAGTGCACTGACCCACAGGAACCCTCCTACCAACACTACAAAAAGAAGAATTCTGCGTGGACTCCTCCTGACGGTCGAAATGACAGACTGGACCTCTACATAGAGTGTTTCCGCAGACGTGCACAGGCTGAAAATGTGGACAAACAACATCACTTGTCCCATAACCTCAGCCGTACAGAACGCAATGCCATCCACAGCCTCAGAAACAACTCTGACATTATCATCAAAGGGGCTGACAAAGGAGGTGCTGTAGTCATAATGAACAGGTCAGATTACGAACAGGAGGCTGCCAGGCAATTCTCCAAGACCACATTCTACAGGCCACTATCCACTGATCCCACTGAGGAATACCAAAAGAAACTACACCATCTGCTCAAGAAACTCCCAGCTACAGTACGGGAACAAATCTACATGGACACACCCCCAGAACCCCGACCAGGGGTATTCTATCTGCTACCCAAGATCCATAAACCCGGAAACCCTGGACGCCCCATCATCTCAGGCATTGGCACTCTGACAGCAGGATTATCTGGCTATTTGGCCTCTCTCCTCAGGCCCTATGCTACCAGCACTCCCAGCTATCTTCGAGACACCACCAACTTCCTGAGGAAACTACAATGCATTGATGTTCTTCCTGGAAACACCATCCTGGCCACCATGCATGTAGAAGCACTTTATACCAATATTCTACATGAGGATGGACTACAAGCTGTCAGGAACAGTATCCCTGATGAGGCCACAGCAAGCCTGGTGGCTGAGCTTTGTGACTTTGTCCTCACCCACAACCACTTCAGATTTGGGGACAACTTATACCTTCAAGTCAGTGGCACTGCTATGGGTACTCGCATGGCCCCACAGTATGCCAACATTTTTATGGCTGACTTAGAACAACGCTTCCTCAGCTCTCGTCCCCTAGTGCCCCTCCTCTACTTGCGCTACATTGACGACATCTTCATCATATGGACCCACGGAAAGGAGGCCCTTGAAGAATTCCACCTGGACTTCAACAATTTCCACCCCACCATCAACCTCAGCCTGGACCAGTCCACACAAGAGATCCACTTACTGGACACTACAGTACAAATAAGTGATGGTCACATAAACACCACCCTATACCGGAAACCTACTGACCGCTATACGTACCTACATGCCTCCGGCTTCCATCCAAGACACATCACACGATCCATTGTCTACAGCCAAGCCCTAAGATACAACCAAATTTGCTCCAACCCCTCAGACAGAGACAAACACCTACAAGATCTTTATCAAGCATTCGTAAAACTACAATACCCACCTGGGGAAGTGAGGAAACAGATTGACAGAGCAAGACGGGTACCCAGAAATCACCTACTACAGGACAGGCGCAACAAGAACAATAACAGAACACCACTGGCCATCACATACAGCCCCCAGCTAAAACCTCTCCAGCGCATTATCCACGATCTACAACCTATCCTGGAAAATGATCCCTCACTCTCACAGACCTTGGGAGGCAGGCCAGTCCTCGCTTACAGACAACCCCCCAACCTGAAGCAAATACTCACCAGCAACTACACACCACACCACAGAAACACCAACCCAGGAACCTATCCCCGTAGCAAACCTCGTTGCCTACTCTGTCCCCATATCTACTCTGGCAACAGCATCAGAGGACCCAACCACATCAGCCACACCATCAGGGACTCATTCACCTGCACATCCACTAATGTCATATATGCCATCATGTGCCAGCAATGCCCCTCTCCCATGTACATTGGCCAAAGCGGACAGTCCCTCCGCAAAAGAATAAATGGACACAAATCGGACATCAGGAGTGGTAACATACATAAGCCAGTAAGTGAACACTTCAATCTCCCTGGTCATTCTATTACAGATTTAAAAGTCACTATCATTGAACAAAAAAACTTCAGAAACAGACTTCAAAGAGAAACAGCAGAACTAAAATTCATTTGCAAATTCAACACCATTAATCTGGGCTTGAATAGGGACTGGGAGTGGCTGGCTCACTACAGAAGCAGCTTTTCCTCTCCTGGAATTGACACCTCCTCATCTATTATTTGGAGTGGACTACATCCACCCTGATTTTTGAATTGGCCCTGTCAACACTGGTTCTCCACTTGTGAAGTAACTCCCTGCTCTCCATGTGTCAGTATAGAATGCCTGCATCTGTAACTTTCACTCTATGCATCCGAAGAAGTGAGGTTTTTACTCACGAAAGCTTATGCCCAAATAAATCTGTTAGTCTTTAAGGTGCCACCAGACTCCTTGTTGTATTCCTAATATCCCCAGTGATTCTACGGGACAAAATCCCAGGGAGGGAATAAAATTCTGCCACCTTAAACTAGTGTTTTCCATGCCTAGAATTCAGATGGCACCAGGTGGATCAGACTGAAC
>NW_027055399.1:0-8000 GCF_011386835.1 Chrysemys picta bellii | reverse complement strand
GACCTTTAGAGTATCTAGTCTAACCCCCTGCATATCATAGGCTTCCTCTATAGTACAATAGTTACTTTTTGGGCACACACATTCCAGAAAGGCATCTAGTTTCATTCAATGACATCAAGAGATGGAGAATCCACCACTTTCCCTTTTAGTGAATGCCAGGGGGCTCCATTTCCCCTTCCACTAGCTCCCCATTTACAATCAGCCAGAGCAGTACCTGCAGCAGGGAGCGGGAGTTCCTGAAGGCCTCAGAGGCGCAGCCCCTGCAGTGTCTCAGGCACCTGGCGCAAGTGCCGGATGATGCGGAGCTGGTGCATCACTCTGGCCATGACGTCCTCCTGCTGCAAGGGAACGAAAACCTGTCAGAGACTCAAACGCTCCGAGGAATCAGGAGGAATTAAGGGCAAATGGAACCAGCAGCATTTCCACCCAGCACCTGTCAACCACTGAGGGATGAATTCACCTCCTCAACCCCAGAATGGAGTCTTCTCCTTTCTAGTAACCTCCAGTGTCCACCCCCCTCCTTGTAGGGTGAGTTCCTGCTACCTCCCCGTCGGTGTCCTTGACAGCTGATCCAGGAGGGATTCTGGCAGCAGTGAAGTGGGTTGCGGGGAGGTTGAGATCTTGCCCCAAGTCATCCCAGACACTAATGCTAAGCCACACGATGGCAGCATCTAGTGTCAATGGTGTCCAAGCACTATTTCAACCCCACAGTTTTCGATGAACTTCCCACAAAGGGCAACAGAGGGTCCTGTGGCACCTTTGAGACTAACAGAAGTACTGGGAGCATAAGCTTTCGTGGGTCAGAACCTCACTTCTTCAGATGCAAGTAATGGAAATCTCCAGAGGCAGGTATATATCAGTGTGGAGATAACGAGGTTAGTTCAATCAGGGAGGGTGAGGTGCTCTGCTAGCAGTTGAGGTGTGAACACCAAGGGAGGAGAAACTGTTTCTGTAGTTGGATAGCCATTCACAGTCTTTGTTTAATCCTGATCTGATGGTGTCAAATTTGCAGATGAACTGAAGCTCAGCAGTTTCTCTTTGGAGTCTGGTCCTGAAGTTTTTTTGCTGTAAGATGGCTACCTTAACATCTGCTATTGTGTGGCCAGGGAGGTTGAAGTGTTCTCCTACAGGTTTTTGTATATTGCCATTCCTGATATCTGACTTGTGTCCATTTATCCTCTTGCGTAGTGACTGTCCAGTTTGGCCAATGTACATAGCAGAGGGGCATTGCTGGCATATGATGGCATATATAACATTGGTGGACGTGCAGGTGAATGAGCCGGTGATGTTGTAGCTGATCTGGTTAGGTCCAGTGATGGTGTTGCTGGTGTAGATATGTGGGCAGAGTTGGCATCGAGGTTTGTTGCATGGGTTGGTTCCTGAGTTAGAGTTGTTATGGTGCGATGCGTGGTTGCTGGTGAGAATATGCTTAAGGTTGGCAGGTTGTCTGTGGGCGAGGACTGGCCTGCCTCCCAAGGTCTGTGAAAGTGAGGGATCATTGTCCAGGATGGGTTGTAGATCACTGATGATGCGTTGGAGAGGTTTAAGCTGAGGACTGTAGGTGATGGCCAGTGGAGTTCTGTTGGTTTCTCTTCTGGGCCTGTCTTGTAGCAGGAGTCTTCTGGGTACACGTCTGGCTCTGCTGATTTGTTTCTTTATTTCCTTGTGTGGGTATCGTAGTTTTGAGAATGCTTGGTGAAGATCTTGTAGGTGTTGGTCTCTGTCTGAGGGGTTGGAGCAGATGCGATTGTACCTCAGTGCTTGGCTGTAGACGATGGATCGTGTGGTGTGACCGGGGTGGAAGCTGGAGGCATGAAGGTAGGCGTAACGGTCGGTGGGTTTTCGGTATAGGGTGGTGTTAATGTGGCCATCGCTTATTTGTACGGTGGTGTCCAGGAAGTGGACCTCCCGTGTAGATTGGTCCAGGCTGAGGTTGATGGTGGGGTGGAAGCTGTTGAAAGCATGGTGGATTTCTTCCAGGGCCTGCTTCCCATGGGTCCAGATGATGAAGGTGTCATCAATATAGCGTAGGTAGAGAAGGGGCATGAGTGGACGAGAGCTGAGGAAGCGTTGTTCCAGGTCAGCCATAAAAATGTTGTCATATTGTGGGGCCATGCGGGTGCCCATAGCGGTGCCACTGGTCTGGAGGTATATATTGTCACCAAATTTGAAATAATTGTGCGTGAGGATGAAGTCACAGAGCTCAGTAATAAGTTGTGCTGTGTCATCATCAGGGATACTGTTCCTGACAGCTTGTATTCCATCTGTATGCGGGATGTTTGTGTAGAGAGCCTCTACATCTATGGTGGCTAGGATGGTGTTTTCTGGGAGGTCACCAATGCATTGTAGTTTTCTCAGGAAATCTGTGGTGTCACGGAGATAGCTGGGAGTGCTGGTGGCGTAGGGTCTGAGTAGGGAGGCCACATATCCAGACAGTCCTTCAGTGAGAGTGCCAATGCCCGAGATGATGGGGCGTCCAGAGTTTCCAGGTTTGTGGATCTTAGGTAGTAGATAGAATAACCCCGGTCGGGGCTCTAAGGGTATGTTGATTTGTTCCTGTGTTAGTGTAGGGAGTGTCCTGAGTAGATGGTGCAGTTTCTTAGTGTATTCCTCAGTGGGATCTGAGGAAAGCGGCCTGTAGAATTTGGTATTGGAGAATTGTCTGGCAACCTCCTTCTGGTAGTCAGACCTGTTCATGATGACAACAGCACCTCCTTTATCAGCCTCTTTGATGATAATGTCAGGGTGGTTTCTGAGGCTGTGGATGGCATTGCGTTCTGCACGACTTAGGTTATGAGGCAAGCGATGTTGTTTTTCCACAATTTCTGCCGGTGCACGTCGGCGGAAGCATTCTATGTATAGGTCCAGACTGTCATTTCGACCCTCAGGAGGAGTCCATGTGGAGTTCTTCTTCCTGTGTTGTTGGTGGGAGGGTATCTGTATATCAGTGCGCTGTTCAGTGTTATCATGAAAGTATTCTTTGAGTCGGAGGCGGCGAAAGTAGGCTTCCAGATCACCACAGAACTGTATCATGTTCGTGGGGGTGCTGGGGCAAAAGGAGAGTCCCCGAGATAGGACAGACTCTTCTGCTGGGTTGAGTGTGTAGCTGGATAAATTGACGATATTGCTGGGTGAGTTCGGGGTACCCCTGTTGTGGCCCCATGTGGCAGGTAGGATTTTAGACAGCTTACGGTCCTTTTTCCTTTGTAGAGAGGTGAGGTGTGTAATGTAGATCTCCTGTCTTATTTTAGTAAAGTCCATTTGTGTGGAGGGTTGGTTATTTATGAAAGTCTCCAGGTTGGAGAGCTCTTTCTTGATGTTTTTCTGTTTGCTGTATAGGATGCTGATCAGGTGGTTCCTCAGTTTCTTTGATAATGTATGGCATAATCTCTCACTGTGGTCTGTGCAGTATGTAGATAGCAATGGATTTTTCACCTTCAGTCCATTTGGTATGATGTCCATCCGTTTGCATTTGGAAAGGAAGATGATATCTGTCTGTATTTGTGCAAGTTTCTTCATGAGGTTGATAGATTTCCATTCCATACGGCTAAATGCAGTGCCTTGCATGGTGTCAAGTATCAGTGGGGTAGCCGTGTTAGTCTGAATCTGTAAAAAGCAACAGAGGGTCCTGTGGCACCTTTGAGACTAACAGAAGTACTGGGAGCATAAGCTTTCGTGGGTCAGAACCTCACTTCTTCAGATGCAAGTAATGGAAATCTCCAGAGGCAGGTATATATCAGTGTGGAGATAACGAGGTTAGTTCAATCAGGGAGGGTGAGGTGCTCTGCTAGCAGTTGAGGTGTGAACACCAAGGGAGGAGAAACTGTTTCTGTAGTTGGATAGCCATTCACAGTCTTTGTTTAATCCTGATCTGATGGTGTCAAATTTGCAGATGAACTGAAGCTCAGCAGTTTCTCTTTGGAGTCTGGTCCTGAAGTTTTTTTGCTGTAAGATGGCTACCTTAACATCTGCTATTGTGTGGCCAGGGAGGTTGAAGTGTTCTCCTACAGGTTTTTGTATATTGCCATTCCTGATATCTGACTTGTGTCCATTTATCCTCTTGCGTAGTGACTGTCCAGTTTGGCCAATGTACATAGCAGAGGGGCATTGCTGGCATATGATGGCATATATAACATTGGTGGACGTGCAGGTGAATGAGCCGGTGATGTTGTAGCTGATCTGGTTAGGTCCAGTGATGGTGTTGCTGGTGTAGATATGTGGGCAGAGTTGGCATCGAGGTTTGTTGCATGGGTTGGTTCCTGAGTTAGAGTTGTTATGGTGCGATGCGTGGTTGCTGGTGAGAATATGCTTAAGGTTGGCAGGTTGTCTGTGGGCGAGGACTGGCCTGCCTCCCAAGGTCTGTGAAAGTGAGGGATCATTGTCCAGGATGGGTTGTAGATCACTGATGATGCGTTGGAGAGGTTTAAGCTGAGGACTGTAGGTGATGGCCAGTGGAGTTCTGTTGGTTTCTCTTCTGGGCCTGTCTTGTAGCAGGAGTCTTCTGGGTACACGTCTGGCTCTGCTGATTTGTTTCTTTATTTCCTTGTGTGGGTATCGTAGTTTTGAGAATGCTTGGTGAAGATCTTGTAGGTGTTGGTCTCTGTCTGAGGGGTTGGAGCAGATGCGATTGTACCTCAGTGCTTGGCTGTAGACGATGGATCGTGTGGTGTGACCGGGGTGGAAGCTGGAGGCATGAAGGTAGGCGTAACGGTCGGTGGGTTTTCGGTATAGGGTGGTGTTAATGTGGCCATCGCTTATTTGTACGGTGGTGTCCAGGAAGTGGACCTCCCGTGTAGATTGGTCCAGGCTGAGGTTGATGGTGGGGTGGAAGCTGTTGAAAGCATGGTGGATTTCTTCCAGGGCCTGCTTCCCATGGGTCCAGATGATGAAGGTGTCATCAATATAGCGTAGGTAGAGAAGGGGCATGAGTGGACGAGAGCTGAGGAAGCGTTGTTCCAGGTCAGCCATAAAAATGTTGTCATATTGTGGGGCCATGCGGGTGCCCATAGCGGTGCCACTGGTCTGGAGGTATATATTGTCACCAAATTTGAAATAATTGTGCGTGAGGATGAAGTCACAGAGCTCAGTAATAAGTTGTGCTGTGTCATCATCAGGGATACTGTTCCTGACAGCTTGTATTCCATCTGTATGCGGGATGTTTGTGTAGAGAGCCTCTACATCTATGGTGGCTAGGATGGTGTTTTCTGGGAGGTCACCAATGCATTGTAGTTTTCTCAGGAAATCTGTGGTGTCACGGAGATAGCTGGGAGTGCTGGTGGCGTAGGGTCTGAGTAGGGAGGCCACATATCCAGACAGTCCTTCAGTGAGAGTGCCAATGCCCGAGATGATGGGGCGTCCAGAGTTTCCAGGTTTGTGGATCTTAGGTAGTAGATAGAATAACCCCGGTCGGGGCTCTAAGGGTATGTTGATTTGTTCCTGTGTTAGTGTAGGGAGTGTCCTGAGTAGATGGTGCAGTTTCTTAGTGTATTCCTCAGTGGGATCTGAGGAAAGCGGCCTGTAGAATTTGGTATTGGAGAATTGTCTGGCAACCTCCTTCTGGTAGTCAGACCTGTTCATGATGACAACAGCACCTCCTTTATCAGCCTCTTTGATGATAATGTCAGGGTGGTTTCTGAGGCTGTGGATGGCATTGCGTTCTGCACGACTTAGGTTATGAGGCAAGCGATGTTGTTTTTCCACAATTTCTGCCGGTGCACGTCGGCGGAAGCATTCTATGTATAGGTCCAGACTGTCATTTCGACCCTCAGGAGGAGTCCATGTGGAGTTCTTCTTCCTGTGTTGTTGGTGGGAGGGTATCTGTATATCAGTGCGCTGTTCAGTGTTATCATGAAAGTATTCTTTGAGTCGGAGGCGGCGAAAGTAGGCTTCCAGATCACCACAGAACTGTATCATGTTCGTGGGGGTGCTGGGGCAAAAGGAGAGTCCCCGAGATAGGACAGACTCTTCTGCTGGGTTGAGTGTGTAGCTGGATAAATTGACGATATTGCTGGGTGAGTTCGGGGTACCCCTGTTGTGGCCCCATGTGGCAGGTAGGATTTTAGACAGCTTACGGTCCTTTTTCCTTTGTAGAGAGGTGAGGTGTGTAATGTAGATCTCCTGTCTTATTTTAGTAAAGTCCATTTGTGTGGAGGGTTGGTTATTTATGAAAGTCTCCAGGTTGGAGAGCTCTTTCTTGATGTTTTTCTGTTTGCTGTATAGGATGCTGATCAGGTGGTTCCTCAGTTTCTTTGATAATGTATGGCATAATCTCTCACTGTGGTCTGTGCAGTATGTAGATAGCAATGGATTTTTCACCTTCAGTCCATTTGGTATGATGTCCATCCGTTTGCATTTGGAAAGGAAGATGATATCTGTCTGTATTTGTGCAAGTTTCTTCATGAGGTTGATAGATTTCCATTCCATACGGCTAAATGCAGTGCCTTGCATGGTGTCAAGTATCAGTGGGGTAGCCGTGTTAGTCTGAATCTGTAAAAAGCAACAGAGGGTCCTGTGGCACCTTTGAGACTAACAGAAGTACTGGGAGCATAAGCTTTCGTGGGTCAGAACCTCACTTCTTCAGATGCAAGTAATGGAAATCTCCAGAGGCAGGTATATATCAGTGTGGAGATAACGAGGTTAGTTCAATCAGGGAGGGTGAGGTGCTCTGCTAGCAGTTGAGGTGTGAACACCAAGGGAGGAGAAACTGTTTCTGTAGTTGGATAGCCATTCACAGTCTTTGTTTAATCCTGATCTGATGGTGTCAAATTTGCAGATGAACTGAAGCTCAGCAGTTTCTCTTTGGAGTCTGGTCCTGAAGTTTTTTTGCTGTAAGATGGCTACCTTAACATCTGCTATTGTGTGGCCAGGGAGGTTGAAGTGTTCTCCTACAGGTTTTTGTATATTGCCATTCCTGATATCTGACTTGTGTCCATTTATCCTCTTGCGTAGTGACTGTCCAGTTTGGCCAATGTACATAGCAGAGGGGCATTGCTGGCATATGATGGCATATATAACATTGGTGGACGTGCAGGTGAATGAGCCGGTGATGTTGTAGCTGATCTGGTTAGGTCCAGTCCAGTTTGGCCAATGTACATAGCAGAGGGGCATTGCATATCATAGGCTTCATCTATAGTACTGTCATAACTATAAAGGGAAGGGTAACAGCTGTCCTGTGTACAGTACTATAAAATCCCTCCTGGCCAGAGACTCCAAAATCCTTTTCCCTGTAAAGGGTTAAGAAGCTCAGGTAACCTGGCTGGCATCTGACCTAGAGGACCAATAAGGGGACAAGATACTTTCAAATCTTGGGGGGGGGGGAAGGCTTTTGTTTGTGTTCTTTGTTTTGGTTGTGCGTTCGCTCTCGGGACTGAGAGGGACCAGACATCAATCCAGGTTCTCCACATCTTTCTAAACAAGTCTCTCCTATTTCAAACTTGTAAGCAAATAGCCAGGCAAGGCGTGTTAGTTTTCCTTTGTTTTCTCAACTTGTAAATGTACCTTTTACTAGAGTATTTATCTTCGTTTGCTGTACTTTGAACCTAAAACTAAAGGGGAGTCCTCTGAGCTCTTTAAGTTTAATTACCCTGTAAGGTTATTTCCATACTGATTTTACAAAAATAATTTTTACCTTTTTCTTTAATTAAAAACCTTCTTTTTAAAAACCTAATTATTTTTTTCCTTGTTTTAAATCCAAGGGGGTTGGATCTGTATTCACCAGGAGTTGGTGGAAGAAAGAAGGGGGGATGGTTAATTTCTCCTTCTTTTAAAATCCCAGGGGGGTTGGAACTGTATTCACCAAAAGTTGGTGGGAGGAAGGAGGGGAATGGTTACTTTCTCCTTGTTTTAAGATCCAAGGGGTTTAGATCTGTATTCACCAGGGAATTGGTGAAGGTCTCTCAAGGCTACCCAGGGAAGGAAATTAGCCTTGGAATGGTGGCAGCGAACCAGAGCTAAGCTGGTAGTTAAGCTTAAAAGTTTTCATGCAGGCCCCTACATTTGTA
>NW_027055398.1:0-8000 GCF_011386835.1 Chrysemys picta bellii | reverse complement strand
AGGTCACCACCTCCCTAACACATTTGACCAATAAGCTGAGGTCCTGCAAAAGGCTTTTGTGATTTCACTGCCACACTCACCCATCCTCTGAAGTGCTAATGTCCTGATTCTGGCCTGACACTTTGAAGGTTTGAGCTACTCTCTGTGGATCACCCCACTCAATGCGCCCTCATTCTAGGAAGCAAGCCGGCTAGACAGTAAAACATCAGAGGCTGCTCCCAATGCTACACTCAGAGTTTCCAAAATTAGTAGACTTTATGGTCAGAAGAGACCTTTAGAGTATCTAGTCTAACCCCCTGCATATCATAGGCTTCCTCTATAGTACAATAGTTACTTTTTGGGCACACACATTCCAGAAAGGCATCTAGTTTCATTCAATGACATCAAGAGATGGAGAATCCACCACTTTCCCTTTTAGTGAATGCCAGGGGGCTCCATTTCCCCTTCCACTAGCTCCCCATTTACAATCAGCCAGAGCAGTACCTGCAGCAGGGAGCGGGAGTTCCTGAAGGCCTCAGAGGCGCAGCCCCTGCAGTGTCTCAGGCACCTGGCGCAAGTGCCGGATGATGCGGAGCTGGTGCATCACTCTGGCCATGACGTCCTCCTGCTGCAAGGGAACGAAAACCTGTCAGAGACTCAAACGCTCCGAGGAATCAGGAGGAATTAAGGGCAAATGGAACCAGCAGTATTTCCACCCAGCACCTGCCCACCACTGAGGGATGAATTCACCTCCTCAACCCCAGAATGGAGTCTTCTCCTTTCTAGTAACCTCCAGTGTCCACCCCCCTCCTTGTAGGGTGAGTTCCTGCTACCTCCCCGTCGGTGTCCTTGACAGCTGATCCAGGAGGGATTCTGGCAGCAGTGAAGTGGGTTGCGGGGAGGTTGAGATCTTGCCCCAAGTCATCCCAGACACTAATGCTAAGCCACACGATGGCAGCATCTAGTGTCAATGGTGTCCAAGCACTATTTCAACCCCACAGTTTTCGATGAACTTCCCACAAAGGGCAACAGAGGGTCCTGTGGCACCTTTGAGACTAACAGAAGTACTGGGAGCATAAGCTTTCGTGGGTCAGAACCTCACTTCTTCAGATGCAAGTAATGGAAATCTCCAGAGGCAGGTATATATCAGTGTGGAGATAACGAGGTTAGTTCAATCAGGGAGGGTGAGGTGCTCTGCTAGCAGTTGAGGTGTGAACACCAAGGGAGGAGAAACTGTTTCTGTAGTTGGATAGCCATTCACAGTCTTTGTTTAATCCTGATCTGATGGTGTCAAATTTGCAGATGAACTGAAGCTCAGCAGTTTCTCTTTGGAGTCTGGTCCTGAAGTTTTTTTGCTGTAAGATGGCTACCTTAACATCTGCTATTGTGTGGCCAGGGAGGTTGAAGTGTTCTCCTACAGGTTTTTGTATATTGCCATTCCTGATATCTGACTTGTGTCCATTTATCCTCTTGCGTAGTGACTGTCCAGTTTGGCCAATGTACATAGCAGAGGGGCATTGCTGGCATATGATGGCATATATAACATTGGTGGACGTGCAGGTGAATGAGCCGGTGATGTTGTAGCTGATCTGGTTAGGTCCAGTGATGGTGTTGCTGGTGTAGATATGTGGGCAGAGTTGGCATCGAGGTTTGTTGCATGGGTTGGTTCCTGAGTTAGAGTTGTTATGGTGCGATGCGTGGTTGCTGGTGAGAATATGCTTAAGGTTGGCAGGTTGTCTGTGGGCGAGGACTGGCCTGCCTCCCAAGGTCTGTGAAAGTGAGGGATCATTGTCCAGGATGGGTTGTAGATCACTGATGATGCGTTGGAGAGGTTTAAGCTGAGGACTGTAGGTGATGGCCAGTGGAGTTCTGTTCGTTTCTCTTCTGGGCCTGTCTTGTAGCAGGAGTCTTCTGGGTACACGTCTGGCTCTGTTGATTTGTTTCTTTATTTCCTTGTGTGCGTATCGTAGTTTTGAGAATGCTTGGTGAAGATCTTGTAGGTGTTGGTCTCTGTCTGAGGGGTTGGAGCAGATGCGATTGTACCTCAGTGCTTGGCTGTAGACGATGGATCGTGTGGTGTGACCGGGGTGGAAGCTGGAGGCATGAAGGTAGGCGTAGCGGTCGGTGGGCTTTCGGTATAGGGTGGTGTTAATGTGGCCATCGCTTATTTGTACGGTGGTGTCCAGGAAGTGGACCTCCCGTGTAGATTGGTCCAGGCTGAGGCTGATGGTGGGGTGGAAGCTGTTGAAAGCATGGTGGAATTCTTCCAGGGCCTCCTTCCCATGGGTCCAGATGATGAAGGTGTCATCAATATAGCGTAGGTAGAGAAGGGGCATGAGTGGACGAGAGCTGAGGAAGCGTTGTTCCAGGTCAGCCATAAAAATGTTGGCATATTGTGGGGCCATGCGGGTGCCCATAGCGGTGCCACTGGTCTGGAGGTATATATTGTCACCAAATTTGAAATAATTGTGCGTGAGGATAAAGTCACAGAGCTCAGCAATAAGTTGTGCTGTGTCATCATCAGGGATACTGTTCCTGACAGCTTGTATTCCATCTGTATGCGGGATGTTTGTGTAGAGAGCCTCTACATCCATGGTGGCTAGGATGGTGTTTTCTGGGAGGTCACCAATGCATTGTAGTTTTCTCAGGAAATCTGTGGTGTCACGGAGATAGCTGGGAGTGCTGGTGGCGTAGGGTCTGAGTAGGGAGTCCACATATCCAGACAGTCCTTCAGTGAGAGTGCCAATGCCCGAGATGATGGGGCGTCCAGGGTTTCCAGGTTTGTGGATCTTAGGTAGTAGATAGAATAACCCCGGTCGGGGCTCTAAGGGTATGTTGATTTGTTCCTGTGTTAGTGTAGGGAGTGTCCTGAGTAGATGGTGCAGTTTCTTAGTGTATTCCTCAGTGGGAGCTGAGGAAAGCGGCCTGTAGAATTTGGTATTGGAGAGTTGTCTGGCAGCCTCCTTCTGGTAGTCAGACCTGTTCATGATGACAACAGCACCTCCTTTATCAGCCTCTTTGATGATAATGTCAGGGTGGTTTCTGAGGCTGTGGATGGCATTGCGTTCTGCACGACTTAGGTTATGAGGCAAGCGATGTTGTTTTTCCACAATTTCTGCCGGTGCACGTCGGCGGAAGCATTCTATGTATAGGTCCAGACTGTCATTTCGACCCTCAGGAGGAGTCCATGTGGAGTTCTTCTTCCTGTGTTGTTGGTGGGAGGGTATCTGTGTATCAGTGCGCTGTTCAGTGTTATCATGAAAGTATTCTTTGAGTCGGAGGCGGCGAAAGTAGGCTTCCAGATCACCACAGAACTGTATCATGTTCGTGGGGGTGCTGGGGCAAAAGGACAGTCCCCGAGATAGGACAGACTCTTCTGCTGGGTTGAGTGTGTAGCTGGATAAATTGACGATATTGCTGGGTGAGTTCGGGGTACCCCTGTTGTGGCCCCATGTGGCAGGTAGGATTTTAGACAGCTTACGGTCCTTTTTCCTTTGTAGAGAGGTGAGGTGTGTAACGTAGATCTCCTGTCTTATTTTAGTAAAGTCCATTTGTGTGGAGGGTTGGTTATTTATGAAAGTCTCCAGGTTGGAGAGCTCTTTCTTGATGTTTTTCTGTTTGCTGTATAGGATGCTGATCAGGTGGTTCCTCAGTTTCTTTGATAATGTATGGCATAATCTCTCACTGTGGTCTGTGCAGTATGTAGATAGCAATGGATTTTTCACCTTCAGTCCATTTGGTATGATGTCCATCCGTTTGCATTTGGAAAGGAAGATGATATCTGTCTGTATTTGTGCAAGTTTCTTCATGAGGTTGATAGATTTCCATTCCATACGGCTAAATGCAGTGCCTTGCATGGTGTCAAGTATCAGAGGGGTAGGCGTGTTAGTCTGAATCTGTAAAAAGCAACAGAGGGTCCTGTGGCACCTTTGAGACTAACAGAAGTACTGGGAGCATAAGCTTTCGTGGGTCAGAACCTCACTTCTTCAGATGCAAGTAATGGAAATCTCCAGAGGCAGGTATATATCAGTGTGGAGATAACGAGGTTAGTTCAATCAGGGAGGGTGAGGTGCTCTGCTAGCAGTTGAGGTGTGAACACCAAGGGAGGAGAAACTGTTTCTGTAGTTGGATAGCCATTCACAGTCTTTGTTTAATCCTGATCTGATGGTGTCAAATTTGCAGATGAACTGAAGCTCAGCAGTTTCTCTTTGGAGTCTGGTCCTGAAGTTTTTTTGCTGTAAGATGGCTACCTTAACATCTGCTATTGTGTGGCCAGGGAGGTTGAAGTGTTCTCCTACAGGTTTTTGTATATTGCCATTCCTGATATCTGACTTGTGTCCATTTATCCTCTTGCGTAGTGACTGTCCAGTTTGGCCAATGTACATAGCAGAGGGGCATTGCTGGCATATGATGGCATATATAACATTGGTGGACGTGCAGGTGAATGAGCCGGTGATGTTGTAGCTGATCTGGTTAGGTCCAGTGATGGTGTTGCTGGTGTAGATATGTGGGCAGAGTTGGCATCGAGGTTTGTTGCATGGGTTGGTTCCTGAGTTAGAGTTGTTATGGTGCGATGCGTGGTTGCTGGTGAGAATATGCTTAAGGTTGGCAGGTTGTCTGTGGGCGAGGACTGGCCTGCCTCCCAAGGTCTGTGAAAGTGAGGGATCATTGTCCAGGATGGGTTGTAGATCACTGATGATGCGTTGGAGAGGTTTAAGCTGAGGACTGTAGGTGATGGCCAGTGGAGTTCTGTTCGTTTCTCTTCTGGGCCTGTCTTGTAGCAGGAGTCTTCTGGGTACACGTCTGGCTCTGTTGATTTGTTTCTTTATTTCCTTGTGTGGGTATCGTAGTTTTGAGAATGCTTGGTGAAGATCTTGTAGGTGTTGGTCTCTGTCTGAGGGGTTGGAGCAGATGCGATTGTACCTCAGTGCTTGGCTGTAGACGATGGATAGTGTGGTGTGACCGGGGTGGAAGCTGGAGGCATGAAGGTAGGCGTAGCGGTCGGTGGCCTTTCGGTATAGGGTGGTGTTAATGTGGCCATCGCTTATTTGTACGGTGGTGTCCAGGAAGTGGACCTCCCGTGTAGATTGGTCCAGGCTGAGGTTGATGGTGGGGTGGAAGCTGTTGAAAGCATGGTGGATTTCTTCCAGGGCCTCCTTCCCATGGGTCCAGATGATGAAGGTGTCATCAATATAGCGTAGGTAGAGAAGGGGCATGAGTGGACGAGAGCTGAGGAAGCGTTGTTCCAGGTCAGCCATAAAAATGTTGGCATATTGTGGGGCCATGCGGGTGCCCATAGCGGTGCCACTGGTCTGGAGGTATATATTGTCACCAAATTTGAAATAATTGTGCGTGAGGATAAAGTCACAGAGCTCAGCAATAAGTTGTGCTGTGTCATCATCAGGGATACTGTTCCTGACAGCTTGTATTCCATCTGTATGCGGGATGTTTGTGTAGAGAGCCTCTACATCCATGGTGGCTAGGATGGTGTTTTCTGGGAGGTCACCAATGCATTGTAGTTTTCTCAGGAAATCTGTGGTGTCACGGAGATAGCTGGGAGTGCTGGTGGCGTAGGGTCTGAGTAGGGAGTCCACATATCCAGACAGTCCTTCAGTGAGAGTGCCAATGCCCGAGATGATGGGGCGTCCAGGATTTCCAGGTTTGTGGATCTTAGGTAGTAGATAGAATAACCCCGGTCGGGGCTCTAAGGCTATGTTGATTTGTTCCTGTGTTAGTGTAGGGAGTGTCCTGAGTAGATGGTGCAGTTTCTTAGTGTATTCCTCAGTGGGATCTGAGGAAAGCGGCCTGTAGAATTTGGTATTGGAGAGTTGTCTGGCAGCCTCCTTCTGGTAGTCAGACCTGTTCATGATGACAACAGCACCTCCTTTATCAGCCTCTTTGATGATAATGTCAGGGTGGTTTCTGAGGCTGTGGATGGCATTGCGTTCTGCACGACTTAGGTTATGAGGCAAGCGATGTTGTTTTTCCACAATTTCTGCCGGTGCACGTCGGCGGAAGCATTCTATGTATAGGTCCAGACTGTCATTTCGACCCTCAGGAGGAGTCCATGTGGAGTTCTTCTTCCTGTGTTGTTGGTGGGAGGGTATCTGTGTATCAGTGCGCTGTTCAGTGTTATCATGAAAGTATTCTTTGAGTCGGAGGCGGCGAAAGTAGGCTTCCAGATCACCACAGAACTGTATCATGTTCGTGGGGGTGCTGGGGCAAAAGGAGAGTCCCCGAGATAGGACAGACTCTTCTGCTGGGTTGAGTGTGTAGCTGGATAAATTGACGATATTGCTGGGTGAGTTCGGGGTACCCCTGTTGTAGCCCCATGTGGCAGGTAGGATTTTAGACAGCTTACGGTCCTTTTTCCTTTGTAGAGAGGTGAGGTGTGTAACGTAGATCTCCTGTCTTATTTTAGTAAAGTCCATTTGTGTGGAGGGTTGGTTATTTATGAAAGTCTCCAGGTTGGAGAGCTCTTTCTTGATGTTTTTCTGTTTGCTGTATAGGATGCTGATCAGGTGGTTCCTCAGTTTCTTTGATAATGTATGGCATAATCTCTCACTGTGGTCTGTGCAGTATGTAGATAGCAATGGATTTTTCACCTTCAGTCCATTTGGTATGATGTCCATCCGTTTGCATTTGGAAAGGAAGATGATATCTGTCTGTATTTGTGCAAGTTTCTTCATGAGGTTGATAGATTTCCATTCCATACGGCTAAATGCAGTGCCTTGCATGGTGTCAAGTATCAGAGGGGTAGGCGTGTTAGTCTGAATCTGTAAAAAGCAACAGAGGGTCCTGTGGCACCTTTGAGACTAACAGAAGTACTGGGAGCATAAGCTTTCGTGGGTCAGAACCTCACTTCTTCAGATGCAAGTAATGGAAATCTCCAGAGGCAGGTATATATCAGTGTGGAGATAACGAGGTTAGTTCAATCAGGGAGGGTGAGGTGCTCTGCTAGCAGTTGAGGTGTGAACACCAAGGGAGGAGAAACTGTTTCTGTAGTTGGATAGCCATTCACAGTCTTTGTTTAATCCTGATCTGATGGTGTCAAATTTGCAGATGAACTGAAGCTCAGCAGTTTCTCTTTGGAGTCTGGTCCTGAAGTTTTTTTGCTGTAAGATGGCTACCTTAACATCTGCTATTGTGTGGCCAGGGAGGTTGAAGTGTTCTCCTACAGGTTTTTGTATATTGCCATTCCTGATATCTGACTTGTGTCCATTTATCCTCTTGCGTAGTGACTGTCCAGTTTGGCCAATGTACATAGCAGAGGGGCATTGCTGGCATATGATGGCATATATAACATTGGTGGACGTGCAGGTGAATGAGCCGGTGATGTTGTAGCTGATCTGGTTAGGTCCAGTGATGGTGTTGCTGGTGTAGATATGTGGGCAGAGTTGGCATCGAGGTTTGTTGCATGGGTTGGTTCCTGAGTTAGAGTTGTTATGGTGCGATGCGTGGTTGCTGGTGAGAATATGCTTAAGGTTGGCAGGTTGTCTGTGGGCGAGGACTGGCCTGCCTCCCAAGGTCTGTGAAAGCGAGGGATCATTGTCCAGGATGGGTTGTAGATCACTGATGATGCGTTGGAGAGGTTTAAGCTGAGGACTGTAGGTGATGGCCAGTGGAGTTCTGTTGGTTTCTCTTATGGGCCTGTCTTGTAGCAGGAGTCTTCTGGGTACACGTCTGGCTCTGTTGATTTGTTTCTTTATTTCCTTGTGTGGGTATCGTAGTTTTGAGAATGCTTGGTGAAGATCTTGTAGGTGTTGGTCTCTGTCTGAGGGGTTGGAGCAGATGCGATTGTACCTCAGTGCTTGGCTGTAGACGATGGATCGTGTGGTGTGACCGGGGTGGAAGCTGGAGGCATGAAGGTAGGTGTAGCGGTCGGTGGGCTTTCGGTATAGGGTGGTGTTAATGTGGCCATCGCTTATTTGTACGGTGGTGTCCAGGAAGTAGACCTCCCGTGTAGATTAGTCCAGGCTGAGGTTGATGGTGGGGTAGAAGCTGTTGAAAGCATGGTGGAA